>NC_046159.1:59981632-59996324 GCF_011064425.1 Rattus rattus
GATGTTGGCCTATAAACCCGAAAGGAATAACACTAAAATGTAAATAAGAAATACTCAAGTTAATAAAAAAAAAATAAAAAATTAGAATGAGGAATTGCCAATACTATTTTATATTAGAAGTAAGATGGGTAAGTAATAATATAAAATTTTGTGGTAGGTATAAAGTGGATTGATATAGCTTTTCATTAGTATAAGGAACTACCTGATAATAGGCTATTGTGGTGGTTAGCTTGGCTAACTTGATACAACTTAGAATCATTTGGAAGAGAGTCTCAAAGAGGGATTATTTCCATTGGTTGGCCTGTTGGTGTGTCTGTGGGGGATAGTTTTACATTGAGTTAATGCATTTAGGAAGATTCAGTTCAGTGTTGCTGGTACCGTCCGGATGCAGGGATTTCTGAACCATATAAGACTGGGTAAATGAAGCTGAGTACAAGTAAGCAAGCACACGAACATGTGTGCATTCATTTCCGTGTGCTCTTGCTTGTGAATGATATATGAGCAGCTGAAGTTCCTGCCTTGACTCATCCCACAAGGATGGACTGTAAGGAGCTGTAAGCTGAAATAAGTCCCCTCTCTCCTAAGTTGCTTTTGGTAGTTCATATTGTAACAACAGCAAAACTGAAAATAGAATGGCTACTTGTGAAGAAAAGAGGATTCTTTTAGCTCACAGAGATTCAATGTCCAAACCACACACTGAATGCTTGGTGGTTAGGGCTGCTGTAAGAAAAGCAGGATTGTTTTAAAGGGAACTAACTGTGTTTTACAGCTATTAAATTTTAGGGTTATGTGAGTCAGGTACAATAGAGCTGCTTCTCTTTGCCTTAGATAAAGAATTCACCAAACCCTGTATTCGCTCAAGCAGTTAAGTGTTGTATTCTAAACTTCTGACATACACTTTAATCCACAGGAAATGTAATTATTAACTAAATTCATGTTTATTTGAAAGTAACAGCCTGAGTCATGAAATGATGAATCAGAGAGCATAGTTGATGTTAGTGAACCCAGTTGAACTGAAGCCTGGAGAGAAGGGTGCAAGTTACAGGGGACTTGGGTTCCAGCCTTTCTTTATTACTCTCAGTCTGTGTGACTCTCTCAGGTCTGGTTTTCTCAGCTCTGAAAAAGAAAGGGTTTTGCCTTAAGCAAAGATAGATGAGGGACTTCAGAGGGATATGTTTGGTGTGAAATCTCAGGAAACTAAACTGTCAAAATTTCTTCAAAGATGACAAGTAGAACATTTCCTAACTCTCCTTCCTCATCTCTGCAGAGATAACACTTGTTCAAATTTTTTCCCTGACCACATCAGAGTCAAATAAAGACTCTGGGAAGTTGATGTTGAACAAAATCAGGGTGCTATATATTTGGAGTAATTACAGATGGGGGTGGGTCTTGTTTGCCCTCTGGATAGCTTTAGTGCAACAGATCTTATCTCAAAGCTAAATTCTTCCATGTATGAGATATAATATATTACATGTATGATGTGTTCCCAGATTTCCTTTACCTATAAAAAATTAGAAACAAAACTTTAAGTGTTTTTAGAGGACATTTAATAGTTAAAATATACATATTTACTTAGCTAATTACTTGATGTACATTGGGTCAGCTAAAATGGGCATATTTTCTAGGTGTAGCCTACATATGAGGCAGAGGCAGTAGGACCCTGAATTTGTGAACAGCCTGAGATACACAAGGGGGAAGAAACCAAATCATAGATGTATGAGTTGTGGTACCTGTTTTCTCTTTAGGCAACTCTCAGGTTGGTACAGAATTCTGAAATTTTGTATGTGATTTTCAGTCTCAAGGAGAGTATCCTAGTTTATGAGAAGGACCACTGGCTAAATAGTATTTTATAGACAGACATAAAGTAAATGGTTTGGCTTCAACATCCTGAATTCCCAACTAGTCACCAGTATAGAAACCTGAATAATTTTTGCATAAATAATTTACTTCAAGTTCTGGGAAAATAGCTCAGTTGGTAAAATATACACCATGCAAGCATGAAGATGAGTTCAGTTTCCCCAATAATCATGTAGTTACGTAAATGCTGGGCTGTGTAGTACATGTCTACAACCTCAGTGATGGGTGGGGTGGGGACAGAAAGAAGAGGATTCCTAATATATTTTGGTTCACTGAGGAATCCTGTCTCAACAAGAGAGAGAGAGAGAGAGAGAGAGAGAGAGAGAGAGAGAGAGAGAGAGAGAGAGAGAGAGAGAGAGGTGGAATTGAGGAAGACACCAGAAGTCAATCTCTAGCCTCCACACACACATGCATATTCACTCACATGCATGCACACCGAGATGCACACACGAATACACATTTATTTCATTGAAACTTAATTCAGGGTTCAAGATGCAGCTGGAACTATAAGGGTATTGAAATTTGCTCTATTCCCCAATATAAAAAGCACAACAACAACAACAACAACAACAGCAACAAGAAGACTCACAACAACACCTAGGTTAAGTCCAACTGCAGACTAGCTAATTGTGGTTGGTAAAATCTTCTCTCAGGAGAGCAATTGTAAAGAACAGCTTCCTTTCATGTTTGCCAGCAGGCCAGAGTCCATTCAGAACATTGGTAAAACTGCACATATCTGATTGGTCACTTAGTTCTCAGAAGCTCATGTTGAACTGGCAGCTAGCATTATAAAAGTCCTGGACAGCAAGCTCACAGGAGTCTCCCTGAGAAGGCTGCCATGGATCCAGTCCTAGTCCTGGTGCTCACTCTCTCCTCTCTGCTTCTCCTCTCACTCTGGAGACAGAGCTTTGGGAGAGGGAAGCTCCCTCCTGGCCCAACTCCTCTCCCAATCATTGGAAACATCCTTCAGATAGATGTGAAGGACATCAGCAAATCCTTCACCAATGTAAGTATCCTTCTTGCTGCATAGTGGCTAGAAAGCAATAATTAATCTCTGCCATTAAATAAATACATTTCTGGGGGTTAAAGTAATATGTTATCATAGGGCAAGTGTGCAGCATGGATTTTCACATTTTCTCATTGTCAGAAATGCTGAAATGAGACAACATATTTGTCCAAGATAAACATTTTTTTTGCATTGTAGGATAAAATAATAGCAGAGAGGACAGCTAATTGTTCATTGTTTCATGATTCTTAGCTACAACAGCTTGCACAAGATAAAAGGTAATGGAAATATTTTGAGTATTTACTGGAGGCATCATCTATATACATGGTTAGCTAACCAAAATAATTAAATTTCTTCAAAGAAACAAGTTTTGTCTGATACCAAGGAGTCTGAGTCAACATTAAACTTAAGCGAAGGACATAAAACAATTAAAGTCCATTAGGCCTCAGTGCTTCTGTGCAAAGCTGCTGCCAGACCTGTGAATGAGCAGCATGGAAGAGATTGTCCTGTAGGATGCTGTCTGTTTCTTAGTCAGTCGTATCAGGACTGCAGACAGCTGGCATCATACTCATCTAGAGAGATTTATGCTATTTTAGTTATATGAAAACTTTTTTTTTTTTTTTACTTTTTTCCCCTTTTTTTCTTTATTAACTTGAGTATTTCTTATTTACATTTCGAATGTTATTCCCTTTCCCGGTTTCTGGGCCAACATCCCCCTAGCCCCTCCTCTTCCACTTCTTTATGGGAGTTCCCCTAGCCATCCTCCCCCCATTACCGCCCTCCCCCCAACAATCACTTTCACTGGGGGTTCAATCTTAGCAGGACCAAGGGCTTCCCCTTCCACTGGGGCTCTTACTAGGGTATTCATTGCTACCTATGAGGTTAGAGTCCAGGGTCAGTCCATGTATAGTCTTTGGGTAGTGGCTTAGTCCCTGGAAGCTCTGGTTGGTTAGCATTGTTGTTCATGTGGGGTCCCAAGCCCCTTCAATCTCTTTGAGTCCTTTCTCTGATTCCTTCAACGGAGGTCCCGTTCCAGGTCAGTGGTTTGCTGCTGGCATTCGCCTCTGTATTTGCTGTATCCTGGCTGTGTCTCTCAGAGCGATCTACATCCTGGCTCCTGTCGGCCTGCACTTCTTTGCTTCATCCATCTTGTCTAATTGGGTGGTTGTATATGTATATGGGCCACATGTGGGGCAGGCTCTGAATGGGTGTTCCCTTCTGTGTCTGTTTTAATCTTTTGCCTCTCTATTCCCTGCTTAAAAGGGTATTCTTGTTCCCCTTTTAAAGAAGGAGTGAAGCATTCGCATTTTGGTCATCCTTCTTGAGTTTCATGTGTTCTGTGCATCTAGGGTAATTCAAGCATTTGGGCTAATAGCCACTTATCAATGAGTGCATACCATGTGTGTTTTTCTGGGACTGGGTAAACTCACTCAGGATGATATTTTCCAGTTCCATCCATTTGCCTATGAATTTCATAAAGTCATTGTTTTTGATAGCTGAGTAATATTCCATTGTGTGGATGTACCACATTTTCTGTATCCATTCCTCTGTTGAAGGGCATCTGGGTTCTTTCCAGCTTCTGGCTATTATAAATAAGGCTGCTATGAACATAGTGGAGCATGTGTCTTTTTTATATGTTGGGGCATCTTTTGGGTATATGCCCAAGAGAGGTATAGCTGGATCCTCAGGCAGTTCAATGTCCAATTTTCTGAGAAACCTCCAGACTGACTTCCAGAATGGTTGTACCAGTCTGCAATCCCACCAACAATGGAGGAGTGTTCCTCTTTCTCCAAATCCTTGCCAGCAATTGCTGTCACCTGAGTTTTTGATCTTAGCCATTCTCACTGGTGTGAGGTGAAATCTCAGGGTTGTTTTAATTTGCATTTCCTTATGACTAAAGATGTTGAACATTTCTTTAGGTGTTTCTCAGCCATTCGGCATTCCTCAGCTGTGAATTCTTTGTTTAGCTCTGAACCCCATTTTTTAATAGGGTTATTTGTCTCTCTGCGGTCTAACTTCTTGAGTTCTTTGTATATTTTGCATATAAGGCATCTATCTGTTGTAGGATTGGTAAAGATCTTTTCCCAATCTGTTGGTTGCCATTTTGTCCTAACCACAGTGTCCTTTGCCTTACAGAAGCTTTGCAGTTTTATGAGATCCCATTTGTCTATTCTGGATCTTAGAGCATAAGCCATTGGTGTTTTGTTCAGGAAATTTTCTCCAGTGTGTTCGAGATGCTTCCCCACTTTTTTGTCTATTAGTTTGAATGTATCTGGTTTGATGTGGAGGTCCTTGATCCACTTGGACTTAAGCTTTGTACAGGGTGATAAGCATGGATCAATCTGCATTCTTCTACATGCTGACCTCCAGTTGAACCAGCACCATTTGTTGAAAATGCTATATTTTTTTCCATTGGATGGTTTTGGCTCCTTTGTCAAAAATCAAGTGCCCATAGGTGTGTGGGTTCATTTCTGGGTCTTCAATTCTGTTCCACTGGTCTATCTGTCTGTCTCTGAACCAATACCATGCAGTTTTTATCACTATTGCTCTGTAATACTGCTTGAGTTCAGAGATAGTGATTCCCCCATGAAGTCCTTTTATTGTTGAGGATGGTTTTAGCTATCCTGGTTTTTTTGTTGTTCCAGATGAATTTGCAAATTGTTCTATCTAACTCTTTGAAGATAAGGATCGGTATTTGATGGTTATTGCATTGAATCTGTAGATTGCTTTTGGTAGAATGGCCATTTTTACTATATTAATCCTGCCAATCCATGAGCATGGGAGATCTTTCCATCTTCTGAGGTCTTCTTCAATTTCTTTCTTCAGAGGCTTGAAGTTCTTATTGTACAAATCTTTTACTTGCTTGGTTAAATTCACACCGAGGTATTTTATATTATTTGGGACTATTATGAAGGGTGTCGTTTCCCTAATTTCTTCTAGGCTTGTTTCTCTTTTGTGTAGAGGAAGGCTACTGATTTATTTGAGTTAATTTTATACCCAGCCACTTTGCTGAAGTTGTTTATCAGCTTTAGTAGTTCTCTGGTGGAACTTTTGGGATCACTTAAATATACTATCATATCATCTGCAAATAGTGATATTTTGACTTCTTCTTTTCCAATCTGTATCCCTTGATCTCCTTTTTGTTGTTTGATTGCTCTGGCTAGAACTTCAAGAACTACATTGAATAAGTAGGGAGAGAGTGGGCAGCCTTGTCTAGTCCCTGATTTTAGAGGGATTGCTTCAAGTTTCTCTCCATTTAGTTTAATGGTTTGCTGTATATGGCTTTTACTATGTTTAGGTATGGGCCTTGAATTCCTATTCTTTCCAGGACTTTTATCATGAAGGGGTGTTGAATTTTGTCAAATGCTTTCTTAGCATCTAATGAAATGATCCTGTGTTGTGTTGTGCTCTTGGATTCGGTTTGCCAGAATTTTATTGAGTATTTTTGCATTGATATTCATAAGGGAAATTCGTCTGAAGTTCTCTTTCTTTGTTGGGTCTTTGTGTGGTTTAGGTGTAAGAGTAATTGTGGATTTATAGAAGGAATTTGGTAGTGCTTCATCTGTTTCAATTTTGTGGAATAGTTTGGATAGTATTGATATTAGGTCTTCTATGAAGGTCTGATAGAATTCTGCACTAAACCCGTCTGGACCTGGGCCCTTTTTGGTTGGGAGACCTTTAATGACTTCTTCTATTTCGTTAGGAGTTATGGGGTTGTTTAAATAGTTTATCTGTTCCTGATTTAATTTCGGTACCTGGTATCTGTCTAGGAAATTGTCCATTTCCTGCAGATTTTCAAGTTTTGTTGAATATAGGCTTTTATAGTAAGATCTGATGATTTTTTGAATTTCCTCTGAATCTGTAGTTATGTCTCCCTTTTCATTTCTGATTTTGTTAATTTGGACACACTCTCTGTGTTCTCTCGTTAGTCTGGCTAAGGGTTTATCTATCTTGTTGTTTTTCTCAAAGAACCAACTTTTGGTTCTGTTGATTCTTTCTATGGTCCTTTTTTTTCTACTTGATTGATTTCAGCTCTGAGGTTGATTATTTCCTGCCTTGGTGCATTTGCTTCTTTTTGTTTTAGAGCTTTTAAGTGTCCTGTCAAATTATTGACATATGCTTTCTTCTGTTTCTTTCTGCAGGCACTGATAGCTATGAGTTTTCCTCTTAGCACAGCTTTCATTGTGTTCCTTTGTTCCTTAAGTTTGGGTATGTTGTACCTTCATTTTCATTAAATTTGAAGAAGTCTTTAATTTCTTTTTTTATTTCTTCCTTGACCAGGTTATCATTGAGTAGAGCATTGTTCAACTTCCATGTATATGTGGGCGTTCTTCCCTTATTGTTATTGAAGACCAGCTTTAGCCCGTGGTGGTCTGATAGGACACATGGGATTATTTCTATCTTTCTGTATCTGTTGAGGCCTGTTTTTTGACCAATTATATGGTCAATTTTGGAGAAAGTACCATGAGGTTCTGAGAAGAATGTATATCCTTTTGTTTTAGGATAGAATGTTCTATAAATATCTGTTAAGTCCATTTGGTTCATGACTTCTCTTAGTCTGTCTACATCTCTGTTTAATTTCTGTTTCCATGATCTGTCTGTTGATGAGAGTGGGGTGTTGAAATCTCCTACTATTATTGTGTGAGGTGCAATGTGTGTTTTGAGCTTTAGTAAGGTTTCTTTTACGTATGTAGGTGCCCTTTTATTTGGAGCATAGATATTTAGGATTGAGAGTTCATCTTGGTGGATTTTTCTTTGATGAATATGAAGTGTCCTTCCTTATCTTTTTTGATGACTTTTAGTTGAAAATTGATTGTATTTGATATTAGAATGGCTACTCCAGCTTGCTTCTTCCGACCATTTTCTTGGAAATTTGTTTTCAGCCTTTCACTCTGAGGTAGTGTCTGTCTTTGTCTCTGGGTGTTTCCTGTGAGAATGTAGGGTCCCTCATTATGTATCCAGTTTGTTAATCTATGTCTTTTTATTGGGGAGTTGAGACCATTGTTGTTGAGAGATATTAAGGAATAGTGATTATTGCTTCCTGTTATATTCATATTTGGATGTTTGTGTGCTTTTCTTCTCTTTGTTTTGTTGCCAAGACGATTAGTTTCTTCCTTTTTCTAGGGTGTAGCTTGCCTCCTTATGTTGGGATTTACCAGTTGTTATCCTTTGTAGCACTGGATATGTAGAAAGATATTGTGTAAATTTGGTTTTGTCATGGAATATCTTGGTTTCTCCATCTATGTTTATTGAGAGTTTTGCAGGATAGTGTAACCTGGGCTGGCATTTGTATTCTCTTAGGGTCTGTATGACATCTGTCCAGTATCTTCTGGCTTTCATAGTCTCTGGCAAGAAGTCTGGTGTGATTCTGATAGGTCTTCCTTCACATGTTACTTGACCTTTTTCCCTTACTGCTTTTAATATTCTTTCTTTATTTTGTGCATTTGGTGTTTTGACTATTATGTGATGGGAGGAGTTTCTTTTCTGGTCCAATCTATTTGGAGTTCTGTAGGCTTCTTGTATGTTTATGGGCATCTCTTTAGGTTAGGGAAGTTTTCTTCTATGATTTTGTTGAAGATATTTACTGGTCCTTTGAGCTGGGAGTCTTCACTCTCTGCTATACCTATTATCCTTAGTTTTGATCTTCTCATTGAGTCCTGGATTTCCTGTATATTTTGGACCAGTAGCTTTTTCCATTTTACATTACCTTTGACTGTTGTGTCGATGATTTCTATGGAATCTTCTGCTCCTGAGACTCTCTCTTCTATCTTTTGTATTCTGTTGGTGAAGCTTGTATCTACAGCTCCTTGTCTCTTCCTTTGGTTTTTTATATCCAGGGTTGTTTCCCTCTGTGCTTTCTTTATTGCTTCTATTTCCATTTTCAATTCCTTCAACTGTTTGATTGTGTTTTCCTGGAATTCTTTTAGGGATTTTTGTTATTCCTCTCTATAGGCTTCCATTGGTTTATTTATGTTTTCCTGCGTTTCTCTAAGGGAGTTCTTCATTTCTTTCTTGAAGTCCTCCACCATCATGATCAAATATGATTTTAAATCTAGATCTTGCTTTTCTGGTGTGTTTGGATATTCAGTGTTTGCTTTGGTAGGAGTATTGGGCTCCGATGATGCCATGTAGTATTGGTTTCTGTTACTTGGGTTCCTACGTTTGCCTCTCACCCTCAGGTTGTCTCTGGTGTTACTTTGTTCTGCTGTTTCTGACAGTGGGTAGACTGTCATATAGGACTGTGTATCAAGAGTGCTGTAGACCTGTTTTCCTGTTTTCTCTCAGCCAGTTATGGGAACAGAGTGTTCTGCTCTTGGGCGTGTAGTTTTTCCTGTCTACAGGTGTTCAGCTGTTCCTGTGGGCCTGTATCCTGAGTTCACCAGGCAGATCATTTGGAGCAGAAAAGTTCGTCTTACCTGTGGTCCCAAGGCTCACGTTTGCTCTTGGGGTGTTGCTTATGAGCTCTCCACGAGGGCAGCAACCAGGAGGACCTGCGTTGCCTTTCTAGGAGCCCCCGTGCACCAGGGTCGCAGATGGCATTTGGAGTTTTCCTCTGGAGTCAGAAATGTGGGCAGAGTGTAGTCTCTTCTGGCTTCCCAGGTGTGTCTGCCTCTCTGAAGGTTTAGCTCTCCCTCTCATTGGATTTGGGTGCAGAGAACTGTTGATCTGGTCCCTTCAGGTTCTGGTGGTGTCTGGGGTGCAGGGGACCTGCAGTTCCAGTGCCCCTATCTTCCAGTTCCCAGTGGCCATATACAGTTTCCTCTTGGGCCAGGGATGTGGGCAGGGGTGGGCAGTATTTTGGTCTCTTCCGCTCTGTAGTCTCAGGAGTGCCCACCTGTCCAGGCAGTGAGCTCTCTCTCCCATGGGTTTTGGGAGCAGTGAGCTGCAGGCGGGGATCAGCGAGGTTGGGAATCCAGCTAAAAACCATATGAAAATTTTAATTAATTAACTCCCCAAAATGCTACGCCCCTTATGATTTCTACTAGCAGAATTCTGCACCCATTCTCCCTCTCCTTCACGTCTGAATGCATTCTCTCCTCTGGGTATCCCCTCACTCTGGTATATCATGTCTCTGCAGGATTAGATGCATCCTTTCCTATTGAGGCCAGACAAGGCAACCCTCTGCTATATATCTGTGCCAGGGCCACAGATTGGTGTATGTTCTTTGATTGGTGTCTCAGTTTCTTGGACCTTCCAGGGGTCCAGGTTAGTTGACACTATTCATCTTCCTGTGGGATTGCCATACCCTTCAGGGCCTTCAATTCTTTCCCTAACTCTTCCATAGGGGTCCCTGATCTCAATCCAGTGCTTGGCTGTGAATATCTGCACCTGTCTTAATCAGTTGCTTGTAGAGCCTCTCAGAGGGCAGTCATGCTAGGCTCCTGTCTGTAAGCACAGCATAGTATTACTAATAGTGTCAGAGATTGATGTCTGCCCACGGGTTGGGTCTCAAGTTGGGCTGGTCACTGTTTGCCCATTTCTTCCATCTCTGCTCCATTTTTTCCCTGCATTTTTTTTAGATAGGACTAATTCTGGGTCAAAATTTTTGAAGGTGGTTTGGTGAATCCATCTCTCCACTGGGGTTCCTTTTTGTCTCCTGGAGGTGGTCTCTTCAGGTTCTATATCCCCACTGTTAGGCATTTCAGGTAAGGCCACCCACACTGACTCCTGGGAGCTTTTTAGGGAGAGTTTTCAAATGGTAGATTTCCGGTATTTATCATAGAGTGACTGACTGAGTTACCCTGTGAGATGAGCTCAGCAGAATCCTGAAGCAGAGTCCTTCATAGTTGCATATTTGTTTCAGTGTGGACACAGGGCATTAGTTTGTGCTGGTCTACTGACATGAAGTCGAACAGCCTCTGAGGGGCTAGTGAGCAAGATTATAGGAAAGGCAGGAAAAACATGCAAAGTCAATTTAGAATTGGGAGTGCTGCAGTTCAATACCACGATAGCCTTCAGTCGAGTTTATTCTTTTTTAGCCTTTTTATAGTTTACAATACCATGGGAAACATAGCCACAAGCTAACAGAAACAATTGCTGAAATTTACACATAAGACATTTATCCCCATCCAAAAGCTTCCCTGTTCCTTCAACCAAGGTCAATAAAACAGAATCTTCAGCACCTCAACTTGAGCCTCAACTGTGCCTCTTGTTATCGTTCCATGCCTCATCAGACCAGGAAATCTGCCAATAGACCCCCCAACCCACCTTGACTCTGCCTGTCAGGCAGAATTTTCTTTCCTTCTTTCTTTTTTTTCCTCTCTGCTTCAGCAAAGCAGCAAAAGGCTCCCGATACTGGATTGTTGCCCAAGCATCAGAGATCCACTGAGAAGGATTTCACATCCAAGTGTTAGATTTTTTACCTGTGGGAAACTAAAATGAATTTGAGATTCTTTTTAACATCAGTCTCTTTGTTGTAAGTTCACAGATAAACTTACTTCAAAGTGCCACAGTTCTGTCAATTTGCACATTGATTTGCCTGGAAATCGTCTAGTAAGCTGGACACATGCTGTATGTGAAAGCTACAAGAAATAGCTTTTTATGTATTGAATCTGAATTTGAAGTTGTGGTTGGCAAACTACAGATGTGGAGAGTAAGATGCTCACATCATCCTAAATCCTTCTTCTGGTACTCATTTTCTTTCTTATTTCCAGTTCTCAAAAATCTATGGCCCTGTGTTCACTCTGTACTTTGGTCCGAAGCCTACTGTGGTGGTACATGGATATGAAGCAGTAAAGGAAGCCCTGGATGACCTTGGAGAGGAGTTTTCTGGGAGGGGTAGTTTCCCAATTGTTGAAAGAATGAATAATGGCCTTGGTAAGTGTACATATGCACATTTGTGCATGTATGCACATGCACGTGTGTATGCATATGTACACATGTGTATGCATATGCATGTATATGTATACATGTGCATGCTGAGCAGGGATCATAGGGACTAGAAAGGAAAAGCTCCTTAGGTAGTGTCTTAGGGTTTTACTGCTGTGAACAGACACTATAACCAAGGTTAACTCATAAGAACAACACTTAATTGGGGCTGGTTTATAGGTTCTGAAGTTCAGTCCATTATCATCAAGGTGGGAGGAGGGCAATGTCCAGGCAGGCATGGTACAGGGGCAGCTGAGAATTCTACTTCTTCGTTTAAACGCCATTAGGAAAAACTGACTTCCAGGCAGCTAGGATGAGGGTCTTAAAGCCCACACCCACAATGACATACTTCCTTCAACAAGGCCACACCTACTCCAACAATGCCATTCCTCCAAAGAATGCCACTCCTGGGCCCAGCATATTCAAACCACCACAGGCAGGGAGTCAAGTGACATTCAGGGTCTTGGTTTCTTCCTTGTTTGGGTTCTCCCTCCTAGTTTCCAATTCCTGTTCTGGTAGGGATCATTTTCAGCAATGGAACAAAATGGAAGGAGCTTCGGCGTTTCTCACTTATGACCTTGAGAAATTTTGGGATGGGGAAGAGGAGCATCGAGGATCGCATTCAAGAGGAAGCCTCCTGTCTTGTGGAAGAGCTAAGAAAAACAAATGGTGGGTACCTGTTTGCCTGGCTCTTCATCTACATACCCCTTTCAACACTGCAATGGTAGCCAGCTACTTCTGGGCAGTGGTTGTTAGCTTTCATGCTAGTGCCTGAGGACACAGCTTTGCTTGTCTGTCCTCATGTCTGTATATGCTGATTGTGCACACCATGCGGATGTAATAGTCACACAATCCCATTCTGACCCAGGTGATTTCAAAACAGAACATTATGAAGATTAAAAGTGTTAAGCCTCATTAAAGTTCATGCAGGGTAACATTTTCCTGAAGTGTCATTGTGACTTTATTATTTAGAATGTTTCCTTGGATGGTATTTTTCAAGTGTACACAGTATGACTGAGCTCATCACATTTTCATGGAAGATGAGAAAGTGACGTGTTTTGCCATTGAGGTGTTCTCTATCTGCTTGGTCAGCTTTAGGGACACAGCGACACATATTTGCTTCAAGAACCATGCCTGCAACTTCTGTCAGTAATGGGTCTTACCATATTTCTATTTTCTTCTGCTTAGGCTTTTGCTACTTCTATCTGTTGTGTTTATCCTGTGAACAAAGGGCTGTTTAAAACATTGTCAGATGGTTACTTGTTGTTCATAACTATTTGCTATGGTTTTTCTTATCTCGAGTAAATATGCACTGTGATGGATTCTGATAACATAGAACACGTATGACATTACTTATTTAACTGTACTTTGACTATAACTCTACCTTTTCTTCTACTAATTGTGCTACCTTTCAAGTCTATACTTTGTGATTTTGCTTATTAGCCATGTTTTACTTTTCATCTCTCTTTTGGGATTCATAGATGTTTTTCAGATCAGGAAGGGACCCCATACCCAGGTTTAGCTGTTTCCTAGACATAGAAAGCATGCCTTTGATTTTTCAACCAGTCCATTCTCTCAAAAGGTTTTTTTGTCAAAGTCAAGGACGGCACTCTGATGTTTTCTTTGATCAGGTCATGATGTAAGGCATGTGGGATCCTTAAAACATCCAGATTCCACTGAGGTTATTTCTCAATAAAAGTTCATTTAGTGTTTCACTTGCTTCCATTTCCCCTCCTGCAAGACCCAATGTGGTTTCCTGACCTCTTTTTTACTCTTATCTACCAAGCCAGTCTGATGTTCTCCTGAGGATTAATGTGGAATTATGGGTCTTCTCTTGGGTTCTGTAACTGCCAGTCTTTCCCATAATTCTCATCTGATTTGCTGTCCTTTACATATCTAGATAAAAAGAAGTTCTGGTAACTCAAAACATTAAATTCTTGGCTTGAAACGTTTATTATAATTATTGTCAAAGTGAATTTGATTTTTCAGCTGGGTTAAGTTACCCCAAGATAAAGATTAGAAATCTAATCAAATCTTTTATATTTATTTATTTTCAGTTTCACTTTATGTGAATGGGTGTCTTGCCTGCATGCAAGTCCATGTCCTGTAAGCTTCCACTTGCTAGTGTGTGTATATATATATACAATTCATTGGTTGCGTTTTGTTTTGTTACTATTTTTTATTAGAATGTTTTCTTTTTTAATTTTATTTTTTCTTGATATTTTATGTATTTATATTTCGTGTATCCCCCTTTCTCCCTCTTTCACCCCCTCAAAACTGCTTTCTATGAGGATGCTTCCCTCCCCTCCCCACCCCAGTTCCCACATTACCACCCTGGCATTCCCAACACTGTAGGAGCCTTCCAGGACTAAGGACTTTCCTCTGATTGATGCTGGACAATGCCATTCTCTGCTACATGGTGGGCTGGAGTCATGGGTCCCTCCCATGTGTACTCTTTGGATGGTGGTTTTGGTCCTGAGGAGGTCTGGTGGGGTCTGTTTTGTTGATCTATTGTTCCTGTGGGGTTGTAAACCCCTTCAGCTCCTTCAGTTACCTTATAATTCCTCCATTGTGTTCTTTCAAATTTGTTTTGATGAATGCTGTATAATGTATAATGGAAGTAACGTATAATGTGTAATGTTTAATGCTGGCAGTAATGGCAAACACCTTTAGTCCCAACACTCAGGAGTGTAGAGTGAGGTGATTTCTGTGGATTCCATACTAGCCAAGGCTGGGCACTGAGCAAAAAACCTGTCTTGAAAAACCAAAACAAAAAGTGATAATGTATTTTCTTAGAACTTAGAACTATGTATATAAAAGAGTCATGTTTATACAGGGAGCAACTGTTAAAGATTTAGCCAATGATTAAGCAAGCTAGGACTAAGGAACAGTGCTGTGCTAATTGGAAGTGTGAGGAAGTTCTTGCCAATAAGCAATACGTAACTGAACGAAGCATACTGA
>NC_046159.1:59996424-60085152 GCF_011064425.1 Rattus rattus
CACTGGCTTTCAGCTGTCTCTGTCGGGCCGGGAACCAGAAAGGCCTGCCCCTACTTCTCCTAGGTCCCTGTGTGCAGGGCCCAGATGGTGCTAGGCGTTTTCCTCTAGAGTCAGAAATGTGGGCAGAGAGTAGTCTCCTCTGGTTTCCCAGGTGTCTGTCCCTCTGAAGGTCCAGCTCTCCCTCCCACGAGATTTGGGTGCAGGGAGCTGTCTGACTGGGTCAGTTCAGAACCGTGCTCAGTCTGGACTGCAGGGCTCCAGCAGCTTGACTGCTACTAACTTCCCATGCCCAGAGGCACTATACAGTTTCCTCTTGGGCCAAGGATGTGGGCAAAGGTGGGCAGAAGTGGCGGTCTCTCCTGCCCTGCAGTCTCAGGATTGCCCACACTTCTGGGCTATCAGCTCTCTCTCCCATGGGGTTTGGGAGCAGGGAGCTGTGGGCCGGGATCAGCTAGGTTCAGGCGCCAGCTAGAAACCAGAAGTGTCTGGTCCCAGAGGAATTCTGTCTTTGTGTGTCCTGAGTCCACCAGGCAGGTCACTTGGGGCAGAAAAGTTGGTTTTACTTCTTCTGGTCTTGGGCCTGAATTCGCTCCTCAGGGCTGGCTTTCAGCTCTCCATGAGGGCAGCAAATAGAAGGGTCTGCCTACTTCTCCTGTGAGGTCCCGTGTGCAGCCCAGATGGCGTTTTCCTCTCTTGTGCTAGGGCCTGAAGGTGCTCCTTGGAGCATTCCTTTTTTTTTTTTTTTCAGGAGCTGGGGGACTGAACCCGGTCTTGTGCTTGCTAGGCAGGCTCCCTACCACCTGAGCTAAATCCCCAGCCTTCACTTTTAATTATTGTGTGTCTGTGTTTCGCCTTTGGCATGTGCATGTGAGGGTAGTTGTCTGCATGGAGGTTGGAGAAGTTTAGGTTTCTCTGCTGGAGTGACAGTGTATGAGCTCCTTGACATGGGTGCTGCGATTCTGAACTCTGGTCCTCTCTGCAAAGGCGATGGTGCTCGCAATCACTTGCTCAGCCATCTTTCTCTCCTCATTAGCTTTAATTGTTATCAGTCTGGAGGTTACCTGTGAGACCTTAATTGAGGGATTGCTCAGATTCAGGCCTATGGGCATGTCTGTAGATAGATCGTGATTGTTGAATTGATGTGCGGCTGCTACAGGTGCCTGGTACCATTTTCCTGGCAGCAGTGGACAAGCCTCTATAAGAGACTCACTGAAATGTGAGCCTAGATCCTTCTTCCAAGCTGGTGATTTGCCTGCTGCAGGATCTGTCTGTGTTCATGCCCTGTGCACATATTAATGATGGCCTGTGACCTGAAAGTACAGAAGCCCAATTAGTCTGTTTTCCTCTCTGAGCTGCTGTTGGTCCCAGGTTTAATCACAGCAATGGAGTAAATGGGTCAGAGCAGAGATCGAAATCCTAGCCTTATCTGTGCAGCCAGCGGGGTACTAGGCAAGTGTGTCGTAGTGTGACCTGTAGAAGGCTGTGTTGGTTTGAATGTGAATGTCACCCACAGCCGCATATCTTTGAACACTTGATCCAAAGCTCGTGGTGCTGTTTTGGGAGGTTGAGGGCCTGGAGGGTTGAAGTAGTACCTAAGGGTTGGTCTTGAGCTCTTACACCCTGGCACAGCTTCCTGCCCCCCAGTTCCTGCTCTGCTGACATATGAAGATGTGAGTGGTCTTATCCACACTTTCCTGTCACTGCAGAGCCACCTGCCACATTTTCCCTGGGAGCTTTGGTCATATCATGATTAGGTTAGACATGTGCATGTCTGGGTGTGTCTGGGATGGAGTTTTCACAGGTTAGACCTCAAGTCCTGGTAGACAGATTAACCCCATGGTGGAATCATGGCACAGAGGCACAACTGTGAACTGGCAAACAGTAGGAGACAGAGTCTAGTTGTAGGAAGCAGCATGCATCACATCCTGGAATTCTTTTACATTGTTTATTACCTAAGGCCTGTAATAGTAATGATTTAAAAGACTGCACTGGTGGGAGAAAGAAAAATTTGCTCTCACAGTGCCTACCTATGATAATGCTCAACCTGTAAAAAGGTGTCAGTGGAAAGTTCTTCCACAGAGAATGTTAAACAGTCCAATGCTATGTCAATATTTCGTGCAACTTTAACCACTAGAAATAATTTTTAGGCAATTTTCTTTATCCATTATTTATCATTGTAAGTCAGGAAACCCTGCTGCTAAGGTAGAAATCTGAGATTACTGGAAAGCCCTGAGTTTGGTTCAAAAAGGCAGACTCTCTTTCTCTACCTGGTTGATCCCCGACTCCACATCCTTACCTGAGAAATGTTACATAGCCCTTAGAGAAATTATAGGTCTAACTCCTTTTCTTCCAATAAGAAACCTCTTTAGTGGCCTGGAGAGATGGCTCAGCAGTTGAGAGCACTGACTGCTCTTCCTGAGGTCCTGAGTTCAATTCCCAGCAACCACATGGTGGCTTATAACCATCTGCAATGGGATCCAATGCCTTCTTCTGGTGTATCTGAAGACAGCTACAGTGTACTCATATTAATAAGATAAATAAATCTTAAAAAAAAGAAAGAAAGCCTGTTCAGCAAGCACCTGAGACTCTGGCTTCCCCATGCTAATGAGGTATCTCAGTGCCTTAGCCTTCAGCCAATGATATGTACCCACTATAGAAATCCCTATCCCCCTCCCAAAAACTATATAACTCTTGATTCACTCCGAATAAAGTTGAGCCGCCTCTCTGAAGCTGATCTGGTAGTCATTCTGTCATACTCATGGACCATCTGAAACCCTGTTCTTTGACTGCGCTCCCTTCACCTTGCGGGTTGGTAGCCAATGGCTGAGGGATCACAGTTCGTGGGTAATAATTGTGTTGGCTTAGTTCTAACACAGATGCTTTGGAGAGTACTTACACAAGAGAATTCTGCCCACGCGAAGATTTTCCAGACTGCTCACTGAGAAACTACGGAGAGAAGATGCTGTTAACTATTTGGGCTATGAAATAAGCCAACAAATATTCAACCATAAAAGGTACAGATCAGAAAGGATCAGTTGTTCACTCTCAGTGATCATCAGAAATTAGTGGGAGATATTAATTGGCTACAGTCTATCACTGTATTAAATATTCAGGAGTGAAGTAATTTGTTCAAACATTACATTAGAAGGAGATTTGGACTTAAACAATCCAAGATGTTTGCCAGCTGAAGAAGCAGAGAGAGGGAGATATATATATATATATATATATATATATATATATATATATAGAGAGAGAGAGAGAGAGAGAGAGAGAGAGAGACTGCACATGTGGATTGCATAGATCCTAAACTGGACTGTGTTTTGGTTATTTTGCCTTTAACCCAGTCTCCTATTGAGCTCATTATGCAAAGGGAAGATTGTATTATAGAATGGATCTTCTTAGCACACAAACAAAGTAAAAAGCTAAGACTTACTTACAAAAAGTTTTTAATTTAACCATAAAAGGAAGAATGAGCATATGTCAGTCACCAGGAGCAGGCCCAATAGAAACTGTAGTGTCTTATGCATAATGAGATTGTGTCATTATGGGTAACCTATGAAGGTTACAAGGTTGGCAAACAGCCTGTAACAACTATTAGGGAGATATTAACAGCAAGTACCCTAAAAACAAAAATTTATAAAGAGAAGGAACTGGATTCTCCCAGGTACTGTAGAAGGAACACCAGTTCTTGGAGCACCCACATTCTTTACTGATGCAAATAAATTGGGAATGGTAGGCTATAAGTCAGACAAAATAATAAGCAAAGCAATTCAAAGCCCGTATGCTTCAGTTCAAAAATCAGAGTTATATGCAATTCTTAGGGTACTATTGGATTTTCCTGAATATCTTAATATAATTCCTGACTCTCAATGTGCAGAAAGAGTTGTTCTGCATATAGAAACTGCTGAATTTATTCCTGATTATTCAAAATTAACCTTTTGATTCATACAGCTGAACAGACAATCAGGAGTAAAAACTATTCATTATATATCAACTATATTCATTTACACACAGGTCTTCCAGGTCCACTAGCACAAGGAAATGAAATTGACAAGCTGTTAGTAGGAAGTGTATTAGGAACTTCAAAATTTCATGAAAAGCATCATGCAAACAGTTGAAGCTTAAAAGGTTTTTTCCTTTACTTGGAGACAAGCTAAGGAAGTCATAAAAAAAATTGTCCTGCACGTTCCTTATACAATCAAGCCCCATTACTCACTGGAGTTAACCCTGAGGATACCAAAGGAAATGAAATCTGGCAGACAGATGTGTTTCACTTTGCAGAATTTGGAAAGTAAAGTCTGTACAGCATACCCTTGACACATACTCAGGATTTCAATGGCTTCTCCTGAAGTTCTGAGAAGACTGATTCTGTGATTACACATTCACTGGAAGTAATGGCTATCCTGGGATATCTTTACAAACTCAAATTGACAATGCTTCTGCATATTCTCTAATAAAATGAAACTTTTTTTGTATATTATAATAAAAACATATTACTGGTAAACTGTACAATCCTACAGGACAAGCAGTTGTAGAAACAGAATTGTACTTTAAAGGATATGCTTATAAAACAAAGAGGATGGGGGCTGGAGAAATGGTTCAGCAGTAAGAGCACTGACTGCTCTTCCAAAGGTCCTGAGTTCAATTCCCAGCAACCACATGGTGGCTCACAACCATCTGTAACGGATCTGATGCCCTCTTCTGGTGTGTCTGAAGACAGCTACAGTGTACTCATATACATACTTACATACATACATACATACATACATACATACATACATGCATAAATCTAAAAAAACAAACAAAAACAAAGAGAAAAAACAACAACCCAGAGATCGTGCTCAGCTAACTTTAAGTTTTCTGAATGTTGGTGAGAAAGGAGTAACAGCAACTGAGAGACACTGGGTTATAGAAAAGACTGTGGAATTAAATCAGCCTATATACTGTAAGGATGTATTTACATCAGAATGGATCGCAGCAAAAGTGTTCCATTGGGAACGTGGATTTGTTTATACTTCCTCAGGAAATGGAAAGATATGGATGCCATCAAAACTGATAAAGATTGGAATTAAGCAGGAGAGGTCTCCTGAAAACCTTGGCCCCTGACCTGAAAAGCGCTTATTTCATTGAAAATGTTCTGTTTATAAATTCCTGCTACACACAGCACTTAAAGGGCTTAAAACAGAAGGCGGGAAAATGTAGGGACATTTTTGAGAATTCTGGAATTTTGGTTTCTGTGGCAGTACCTTCCTCTAATGACTAAAGATTTCAGGAGACTGATCACTGGGTGAGGAGCAGGAGGGACATCCGGGTCGGCGAGGAAGAGGAGAGGCGGGAGAAAGATACTTCCTTTTGGACGGGAGAGGAACGTGGAGGCTAAAATATAGGTAGCGGAGGCCCAGGTTCAGACGGCAGACCTGCCGGGATCCGCTACCAGAGGATTTATAACTTCGAATGGCTTATAAATTAGGATGCTAGTTGCTGTGCCCAGCGACTGTGTTATCTGTTGATCCTAAACTTAAGTTTGTGTGGTGTTCTCCTTCACGTGACGACTAAACTGGGTTCCAGAGAGAAGGGTAGGGTGGTAAAGCGTGGGTTTGTGAGAAGTGCACCCCAGCTAGCTGTGGGACTTTGGAAGCATAGGAATTTATCGAGCCTGGTGGAGAGATTTTGAAGCTGGGGTTAGAGAGTTTGCTGGGCTGACAACAGGCCAGAGCGGCCTGAACGCTGGTGCCTTGCAGGTGGTATCATGGGATTCTTTTTTATATTTCATGCAACAGGTTTCTTAAAAAAAAAACCCGGAAATCTAAGAATGTGCTTTCATTTTAATCCCAGATGTGGGGATGTGGGCTGCTTCAGACTGACTGCAGCAGCTGACCACGATTTGCCCTGTGCTCCAGTAGAAGCATCGTTTTGTCAGCTGCAGATCATTTCTGTCGTTGTGTGACATTTAGAATTCCAGGAAGTCTTCAGAGGGTACATAAATGGGAGGCCCCCAGGGTACCAGGTTGTTGCTTGTTTTGGGAGGTTGGTTGTGGTTTGTTAGTTAGTAGCCATGACCAAAGAAAAAACAAAAGAAAAGAAATTAGATTCAGGGATCTCTCCTCTATCCTTCTTTCCTAGCTAGCATTGGGGGATGAAACGGGGTTTGGGGGGGGGATAAAGGATAGGCAAAAGAAGAACCCTCACAGTAGGAAAGACCAGATACAGACCACAGACTAAACTGTCTACAACCACTAGCCAGAAGTCCTTGTTCCTGATAGTTCTGTCAGATATTTTGGTCCCATTTAGGTCTCTGTCATAGTTTCATTTTAGTTGCTGTGATTCAATATTCTGAAAAAGAAAGCAGCTTTGAGGAGAAAGCATTTATTTGGCTTTCCATTCTAGGTTATAGATCACTCAGGGGAAGTCAAGGCAGGAAGTCAAGCTTCGCGTCACAGCCTCAGTTAAGAACAGTATATACATTTTTTTTAATATTTTTTTTATTATAACTTGATATTTTTATATACATTTCTTTAGTGTTATTCCTTTCCTGTTTCCGGCAACATCCCTCCCTCTCCTTCCTTATGGGTGTTCCTCCAACCCCCCCCCCATTGCCTCCCCCAAATAGTCTAGTTCACTGGGGGGTTAGTCTTAGTAGGACCCAGGGCTTCCCTTCCACTGGTGCTCTTACTAGGATATTCTTGTTACCTATGGAGGTCAGAGCCCAGGTCAGTCCATGTATAGTCTTTGGGTAGTGGCTTAGTCCTGGAAGCTCTGTTTGGTTAACTTGCTTGCATATATGGGTCTGAGCTCCTTTCAAGCTCTTCCAGTTCTTTCTCTGATTCCTCCAACGGGGTCCTGTTCTCAGTTCAGTGGTTTCCTGCTTGGCATACGCCTGTATTTGCTGTGTCTCTCAGGGCGATCTGCATTCACCCGATCATCCAAGTCTTGAGTTTCATTTGGCATCTAGGTACTTTAAACATTTGGGCTAATAGCCACTTATCAATGAGAGTACATACCATGTGTGTCTTTCTGTTATATGCTACATTTTTGCTCATTATTTAGCTAGCTGTTCTCAAAGTGTGGGAGCAAGCCTAAGGAATGGTGTCACCCACAGTGAGCTGCATCTCCCTACATTAACAGTGAAGACAACCTCCCCATATACATGCCCACAGGTCAACTTGATATAGATTATTCCACATTAAGACTCTCTTCCCATGTTATTCTAGGTTGTGTCAAGTTGATGAACTAACAGTTACAGTGGCAGACTGCAGTTTGGGGCTTTGATCAATGAATGTAACAAGAGTGACTGAGCCCACTGCACTGTAGAGGAGGGAGGAGGCAAGAGGGAACTGGGCCTCTACTACTAGAATGTCTGGTCCAGTGGGCTCAGGACTGGCCTCAGTTTTCCAGACCCTAGCCTCTGTGATGAACATGGACCACATACATGAGTAGATTTTGACAATATGACTGTCGTAGCTCATCCTCCTGAGTCCAGTATTCTCAGCACTAAGTGTCTCATATGCATCTTCTAATTTTATAAATTTAATTTTAGCCATCATCACCTAGGCAGCTTTCCCCATTTTACAGACAGGGAGTTGAGGCACTGTGGTGGGGCTGGGATTTGAAACTGATTTTCTCTGATTTCCAGAGCTTATGCTGGTACTAAAACTTTTCACTAAACAACCATAACACCACCATAATAGCAGTGGTGGAAGTGGAGAGGCCCCAGCCCTGGCATGGCTGGGGAGGTACACATAGCCTGGGACATGGTCTCAACCAGGAAAACATGTCCTGGTGGGTATCTTGCCTTCTCAAAGTCCCATAATTGGTAAGAGAAACAGCCAACATTGCACACCCAGGTCCTCTCTGTATCTCGGGCTGTCTTCAGAGCCTCTGGAGGAGGCTATGACAGCCACCTTCCTATGAAGTGTGTACCACAGTAGACAGGCTTGTTCAGAGCACACTAATGTCCTTCAAAGGGCATTGCAGGTCAATGTTTCTGGTGCTTAAACAAGGGCCTTTGCCCATTCAGCCTTCTCTCAAGGACCAACCCATTTGGAACCCCCTTGTCCCTCAGTCCAGTGGGAACATTGGATATTAAAACATCCTGAAAACCTACATTCTCTGTCTTTGGAAGACTGAGAATGGAAATGAAAATTGGAAAGTTTTCTGCTGCCAACAAGGGAAGCCTTGTTTGGATGGAGCATGGACTTCTTTGGGGAACCATGAAAGGGTGTGCTGCAGCTTTCTATGAGGGCTTTGTGAGGAAAGGAGCCATAGCTTCAGTGCTACTCAGCCCTTGGGTGTGTCTGGAGCTCACCACTGACATCCATGGAGACCACATTAAGCATTATTCTTAACAGGACAAAAGGCCATTTGTTTGTTTTAAATATGTGGGTGTTTTGCCTACATGCATGTAAGTGTACCACATGTGTCTGGTAGCTGTAGAGGCCAGAGGAGGGCACTGGATTGTTGTGATCCGCCATGTGGGTGCTGGGAATTGGCTCTGGGTCCTCTCTAATAACAAGTCCTCCTATGGCTGGGGCACCTCTCTAGCCCTTAACCATTATTTAGAGAGTTTTTTTTATTTGAATGCATGAAACAGTTCTTACTACAGAGGAGCAGAAATGGTCTATTCTGGAGTGATGGCCTGAGAAACAGGGATTATGTTTTAACTTTATGCCCTGATGAGGTAGTAATTTCATACCTTTTACAGTAACAGAATAAAGAAAGCCATAATGTAACATACTTTCCAGGTAGGTACATGAGTAGGTGGGTGGGTCACAGCAAAGCAGGAAAACGCTGCTGTAGGCCTTAGATGCTGACTGAACTCTTAGCCCTTCTGTTGGTTGGAAACTAAGGGGTCTGTTGGTACATTACAAATGATTTATCCAAATGACCTCAGGAGTGGTAAGTCAGGCACAGAGGACGGCAATAAATGGCTGTTAAACCACCAAAGATGGCCCAAGATGATATGGCCATGGACTTTGTGGCATTCCGTCCTCCGCAATCCTGAGGTTTTAATCAGCCATTCTGCCTTTGCAGACTCAGCTTCTGCCCCGGAAGTTTTGCTTACAAGCATATGTGTATGTGCATGTTCTTGAGTATTTGAGTGGCCTGTGTGTATCTCGGTGTGTGTATCTCGGTGTGTGTGTGTGTGTGTGTGTGTGTAGCTCAGGTGACAACTTCGTGGTTCTCCCCTCCCACCTTTTCATAGGCTCTGGGGATGTGACTTAGGTCGTTGTCAGGCTTGCTGGGTTATACAGTCACTTCGAACAGACTATGACATATTTTTAAAACATTGAGAAGAACTGACAAAGACTTCACAGACATTACTGACCCATCTGCCTATCTGAGTGCGAAATCTACAGTCATCCCTCCACATCTGCAGACTCAGATTCAAACAGACGAAGATTGAAAACTCTGAAGAAAAATCACATCTGCCTAGAGTTTTTCTTGCCTTATTTTTTTATTTATTTATTTTATTTATTTATTTATTTATTTATTTTTTAAATTAACTTAAGTATTTTTTTTTTTTTTTTTTTTTGGTTCTTTTTTCGAGCTGGGATCGAACCCAGGGCCCCTGCCTTCCCCTAGGCAAGCGCTCTACCACTGAGCTAAATCCCCAACCCCAACTTAAGTATTTCTTATTTACATTTCGAGTGTTATTCCCTTTCCCGGTTTCCTGGCAAACATTCCCTAACCCTTCCCCCTCCCCTTCTTTATGGGTGTTCCCCTCCCCACCCTCCCCCCATTGCCGCCCTCCCAACAATCACGTTCACTGGGGTTCAGTCTTACTTAGCAGGACCAAGGGCTTCCCCTTCCACTGGTGATCTTATTAGGATATTCATTGCTACCCATGAGGTCAGAGTCCAGGGTCAGTCCATGTATAGTCTTTAGGTAGTGGCTTAGTCCCTGGAAGCTCTGGTTGCTTGGCATTGTTGTTCATATGGTGTCTCGAGCCCCTTCAAGCTCTTCCAGGTCTTTCTCTGATTCCTTCGACGGGGGTCCTATTCTCAAATCAGTGGTTTGCTGCTGGCATTAGCCTCTGTGTTTGCTGTATTCTGGCTGTGTCTCTCAGAGAGAGATCTACATTCTGCCCTGTCGGCCTGCACTTCTTTTTGCTTCATCCATCTTGTCTAATTGGGTGGCTGTATATGTATGGGCCACATGTGGGGCAGGGCTCTGAAATGGTTGTTCCTTCTGTCTTTGTTTTTAATCTTTGCCTCTCTATTCCCTGCCAAGGGTATTCTTGTTCCTCTTTTAAAGAAGGAGTGAAGCATTCACATTTTGATCATTGGTCTTGAGTTTCATGTGTTCTATGCATCTAGGGTAATTCATTGCTATTATTTTCTAAATGATATAGCATAGAAGGACTTGGGAGAAAGCTCAGGAACTGAAATGGCTTCTGTGCAAGTATGAGAACTTGGATTCAGAGCTCCAGGGCCCTAGTAAAGGGCCGTGTGTCCACCTGCAATCCTGGTGCAGGGGGAGAAACAGACCCACCCCTGGGCTTCCCCGCCTGCCAGTCTAGCCAGTCAGTAATCTTCAAGCTCTGTAAGAGACCCTCCAAACTGGGTGGTAAAGTGATTGATAAGGACACTGACATCCTCCTCCGGCCTCCCAAGGTGCATACACAGGTGCGTACGTACACACTCACACACGCGTACAACAGCTATAGCAACTATTTGCACAGGGCTTACATTGTGTTACACATTCTAACTAATGTAAAAATGACTTAAAGTTTATTGGGAAGTCTGGGGAGATGGCTAAGCTGCTACAGTGTTTGCTGTGCAAGCATAAGGATTTGGGTTCCATTCTGGGAACCCACACAAAACACTGGGTGTGAATGGGAACCCTAGCCCTTAATAAATGGTCCAAATAAGCTGTTTTTGGGGCATGTGTGTTTGTATCTCAGTCATAGGGATGCAGAAAAGGTGGATCCCTGGGGCTCCCAGCCTAGCGGAATCAGTGAGATCTAGGCCAAGAAAGGCACTGGCTCACAAAGCAAGGTGCATGGCACCTGAGGGTGATGGCAAAATTTGTCCTCTGGCCCCAGCCACGGGACACATGCAGCTGCATGCGCACATGAATATTTGACCACAGCAAATAAGGAAATAGAGTTTACACCTGCTATTAGCAAATACTGTCCCACTGAGAGAGTTGAGCATCTGAGGCTACAGGTGCACACGAGAAGGTCTTGGAGCCCACCCTCTGCACATGTTGAGGACAGACTGCAGTCTTCATGTCAGTGTGAGTAATGGTTCCTTTTGTATTATTGCTGTAGTGAGATACAGTATTCCACGTCTACTTCAAGATAGATGTAGCCTTTATTCCGAATGTACAGGGTTAGAGAAAATCTTCCAAATGCATATCTGGTTCCTAGAACCTTTGTGTGATCCCAGCACAGAAATACCTACTGATGTTTTGGTTATCTGCACAGAAAAAAAAGATAACTGTCTTTAAAATAGTGTGGAGGATGTAGGCTTAGATTTTTAAAAACCTACTTTTTAATAGGGTTTTTTGATGCTTTGACTCCCACCCCCACCCCTTCTAGCCCACCATCCAAAGGTGGGGGAGAAAAAGATGGTTAAATAGGACAAGGGGATGTGGACCAGTTTAGGAGTAGTTTCTTGGGGCCATTCCAGTCTCTGTTTGTCAGGATACCAGCCGTCCAGTTCAGTAGTGTCAGGATAGCAAACACGAATTAGCAGCCGTGTCACGATCCAGCAGAAACTGCCAGTCCTCCGCTGAATCCCAACGGAGTAGTGGCAATGACCAGGACCAGCCAGGACGCCAGGAGAAGTTCTTTGCTGTGCCTCTAAAGAAGTGAAGATCGGTGACGATGACTCAAGACCAATGAAGTGCTCCAAAGCTAGCACCTTTACTGCCCTCTGAGTCCTATTTATACGCTCTCCAAACATCATGTGTCCTCTCACGGGTCTTGCCTCAGCAAAACACCACGTGAGTCCGTCTTAGCAAAGCACCATGTGACACCACATGACATGTCCTGAAACTTCCACTTCTGGAGGACAGAGTAAAGGAGTACTGGACTGTATAGCTCAAAGTGTGAACTAAATGGGACTCCACACTGATGCAAATAAACAAGGATCTGAATAAGTAAAATTGATGAAAGGCATGCTGGGAAGCGAGAATCCAGCTTCAGGTCACCGCTGCCATCCATCCAATCGCTGCCTCTGAGGTTTCCTTCCTGCCTCCTCTCCAACGTCTGCCTCACCCTGGTCTTCCTCTGAGGATCCTTGTGATCTCAGCAAAGACGCCTGTAGGTTACCGTGGTAACCACCACAGTTCATTTAACCACAGTTGCGAAATCCCTTTGACATACCGGCCCTCATCACAGGTTCTGGACATTTTGGGGGCTGTGTGATGTTTGATTTTAATGGCAAGTGGCCACAGATTAGCATCACCTGGGAGGGAGCTTCACCTGAAGAACTGCCCTGATTGCCTTAACTGGTGTGGAAAGACCCATTCCCAGCATGGCAACCACATCTGGGCTGCAGTCCAGATATTAACCGAGTGTGGAGAAAAAAGGTAAAGGTTTGCTGGTGGCTAGCTCAGTCTTCCCTCCTGCCACTGGGGTGATTTAGGTTACTACTGTCCTTGGTTTCTGTACTGCACTAATGTCCCCAGACTTTTGTCATTGACTATGGGTCAGCAGCTCCCTAGGAAGCTTCAGGCCCCAGATTGGGGCAGCTGGACCCAGTTTTGTAGACAGAGCTACTACCAAGTTCCCAGCTCTCAGGTGTGGTTTCTAGTTTCCAGTAAGCTGATAGAACAACAACAATAACAACAACAGTTCCTCATAGTAATAATAAATTCATATAATAATACTTCAATAATAGTAATAATAAATTCATCCTATTGGTTCTCTCTGTCCCTCTGTCTCTGTTTCTCTTTTTTTTTTTTCTCTCTTTCTTTCTGATTTTTCAAGACAGGGCGTCTTTGGGGAGCCCTGGCTGTCCTGAACTCACTCTATAGACCAGTCTGGCCTTGAACTCCCAGAGATCTGTCTGTCTCTGCCTCCCAAGTGCTGGGATTAAAGGCAAGTACCATGCCCAGCTGGTTCTGTTTCTTTAGACTAATATTAGGCTGTTGTTCAATCACATTCTATAATGCTTTCCTAATCTGTGACTCTCCCTCAAAAGGGGGGAAAGAGTAACTTTAAAGTAGGGAGACTAGACAAGCTTGACCTCAGACAAGTGGTCAGGTGCGTTGTCTGTGTGTCCTCCTCGATGAGATGGGAATGGTGCCCCACCTTGATGATCCAGCCTAAACCACATAAGCATGGTTTAATTATGGGAAAAACAACAGGCCAACGTCAAAAGACATCTGCAAAATACCAGCCCAGTGCTCCTTAGAGTTGTCAAAGTCATCAAAAATAAAAGGGGCTGGCGATATGGCTTAGCTGGCAAAAGTGCTTGCTGCTCAGCTGGACAAATGTTACTCGCATGCACACACCAAACAAACAAGAAAACGTAACAAAACTAGAGAAAATCTGAAGCATGTTTGGGGCCAGGCCCAAGGTCAGGAGACACAACTAATAAAATAACTGTTTTGGTCAGTGTTCCAGTGCTGTGAAGGAGACACCATGACCACAGACACTCTCATAAATGAAAGCATTGGGCTTGCTTACAGTTTCAGAGGTTTAGACCATTATCATGGTGGGGAGCATGTAGCATGTAGGCAGTGGGTCAGACAGAACATACCAGACACCAAATTCTCAGCACAAAGGAGATTTGTCCCGCAGTGGGGACAAACGGGTGGCATGGTAGGGTTCAGTTGGGGCCTGTCCTTGGATTGGGCAAAGACAGCAATAGGTACCTCAGCAGGAGTAGGTTTTTAAGGAGAAAAGGGCAAGTCTGTGCTAGGACGCATTGGTAATGATTCGACATCTTAGTCCGCATAGCTGTGGACCTCAAGGCTAGCTTTAGTAATGTGGAAGTGCCCAAATGAGGGAGACTAATGGTTTGGCAAGGGAGAAGAAATGGGGGAGAGGAAGACCTGCTGGTGTCATGTTTGCCATGCTTGAGAGTGTTAGCGAGCCCTTGAGACAGAAACTGGAGAAATAGATGAGAGTTCTACATCCAGATCTGCAGGCAGCTGGAAGACAGAGACTGACTTGGGGTCTTGAAATTTTAAAGCCTACCCCAGTAACACACTTCCTCCAACAATGCCACACCCACTCCCAGGCCACACCTCCTAATCCCTCTCAAGCAGTGCCACTCCCTGATGAGCAAGCGTTCAAATATAAGAGCCTATGGGGGCTATTATTATTTAAGCCAGGATAGTAACATAGTATCCCAGAGGAGGGGAGAGACACTAGAAAACCCTAAAGAAACCCAGAGGAAATAGGGTCCCCTGCAAGAGCAGTGAGTGCTCTTAGCTGTTGAGCAATCTCTCCAGGCCTAGGCAATCTATTCTAGAGACCATCACCACCCCCCACCCAAGGGGGTTTGTTGGGTGTTTAATCATAAGGATAACAGGTATTAAAAACACAAAACCCAAATAACGTTAGCTGTTCTGTCTCCCCAGGGCTTGCCAGGAGATAGTAGAGGCAGCAGAGGCTGGGAAAGCTGTGACTTAGGGAAGCACAAGGCAGTGTAGTTGAGTGGGTATGGCAGGGGCTCACTCACTGTCAGAGGGATCTGTATGTCTTACGGGAGTCTCTGCTGTTTACTCTCTCTCCTCCCCTACCTGTCCACCTTGCCTCTGTTGTGCCAGGAAGTGTTCACGAACTCCAAAAGACCGCCAAGGAGCCGGTTTTGATGCAAGTGAACTAGGGTCTCTTTCATCAAGCTTGAGCTTGGGCCACACCACTGTCGCAGAAGGACGGGAGGGCGGAGTCTCGAGCTCGGTTTCAGGCGAGCATTTACAGAGGCAAGAGAGGGTATCTAGTCTGGCACACGCTTGACCGTGGGGCCATTATGGCCTTTGACGGAATTGGTTGGTGCTGAGAGCCAAACCATAAACCTCTGATTTCCTCCTGGTTGGTGGTTGTTAGGAAGTGAAATGCCAGGGGCAGATTTGTGATCTGGGGGTGCAGATTTGTTGGGGAATACTCTGGAAACTGGTGCTAGACTCTGACTTATTAGGGGAGTAACTGGTGGTAGGTTCCAGGTCAGGTTCTTTAAGATGGAGTCTGAACCCAAAACATCTGATCTCTTACCTCTTTCTCTCTCTCTTTTTTCTCCTTCCTTCCTTTCTTCCTTCCTTCCTTCCTTCCTTCCTTCCTTCCTTCCTTCCTTCCTTCCTTTCTCTCCTACTTCTCCTTCTCATCCCCCCTCTCTCCCTCCCTCCCTCCCTCCCCCTCTTTCTTTCTCCTTCATTTCTTTCCATGGGGTGTCATGTATCTCAGGCTGTCCTTGAACTCTGTAAGTAGCTGGAGATGACCTTGAACTTCTGATCCTCCTGCCTGCACTTCCTGAGTATGGCTATTTCAGGTTTTTGCCCACTCCTGGTTATGAAGTTGTGGGGATTGAACTCGGGGCTTTGTGCACTCCAGGCAAGAACTCTTCTGAACTTCTTGACCCTGTCCCTTCATGTTCTTACAGAGTGTTCTTACATTCTCAGCTAGCGCATGGGTGCACTCTCTGCTCCCACTGCTGCCTGTGATGCCTTCCCAGGTCTCTCCTTTTCCAGAGAGCTGTGCTGGTTTCCTCTGGTTCTGGTTGCCTCCAGTCTCTACCCCAGCCCACTCTTGGCAGCCATGGCTGCAGTCTATACATGGCATGGCTTCCCAGCCCCATATTTTAACGATGCCCACCCTCAGCTTGAAGGCCCTCCTCCATTCAGCAAGGATTCTGTATCCCCAGATCAGGGCCATTTCCTTGGAGAAGCATCCAGAACTCCAGTGGTGTGTGTCCTTGAGGAGTCCTTGAGGGCAGCCCTTCTGTGGGACATCCACCTGCTACTTTCCTTGGCTGTGAGCATTGATGGGATATTTTTGCATCTCTCTCTCTCTCTCTCTCTCTCTCTCTCCTCTCTGTGTATAGGCACACTTCTTTTTGTATATGAATGCATATATGTGTGTGGGGTCCAGATGCCCACTTTGGCTGTTGTCTCTCAGGAGCTTGTCATCTTGTGTTTTGTCTTGTTTTAATCTGATCAGGTACAGCATGAGTATGAACTTAGCTCCAGACACTTCAGCATGGTTGGTTATGGTTTGTGTGTGTGTGTGTGTGTGTGTGTGTGTGTGTGTGTGTGTGTGTGTGTGGTGCATGTGGGGTAGGGGAGGGTGGAGGCATGTTCAAAGAAGCCAGAGAATGACATCAAGGTGTCCTGCTTTTCCACTCTCTACCCTATTCCCTTGAGAAAGGGTCTTTCACGGTATTGATCAGGGTTCTCTAGAGGAACTGAACTGATAGAATGAATCTATAGAGAGAGGATATATATAGAAAGGGGATTGTTAAAGTGCTCCACTGGCCGTGGTCCAGCTACTCTAACAATGGCCGTCTACCAACAAAAGGACTAAGAACCCAGTAATTGTCCAGCCCATGAGACTGGATGCCTCAGCTGGTCTTCAGTACACATCAGCACCTCGAAGAAGTAGTCTCTAATGCCAGTGAAGGAATAGGCTTGCTTGCAAGATTGAGAGTAAGCAGGCAAAGAGCTCTTCTATGTCTGCTATATAGGCTGCCGGCAGAAGATGTGGTTCAGATTAAAGGTGGATCTTCCCACCTTAAAAGACCTGGATTAGGGCTGAAGAAATGGCTCAGCGGTTTAGAGCACTGATTGCTCTTCCAAAGGTCCTGAGTTCAATTCCCAGCAACCACATGGTGGCTTACAACCATCTGTAATGAGATCTGATGCCCTCTTCTGGTGTGTCTGAAGACAGCTATAGTGTACTCATAAAATAAAAGGATAAATAAAATAAAAATATTTAGAAAAGACCTGGATTAAAGATGTATCTTCTCTCCTCAGAAGATCTGAGTTAAAAGTAAATCTTCGCACTTCAAATGGTTTAATTAAGAAAAACTCCCTCACAGTTATACCCAGAAGCTTAGTTAATTCCAGATGTGGTCAAGTTGACAACCAAGAACAGCCATCACATACACAGAGCCTGTAGTAGGCTGGCAGCCAGCAAGCCCCGTGACGTTCCTGTCTCCCCCACAGTACTGAGTTACGGGAACCTATTTTCCTTTATCTACAGGTTCTAGGAATCTGAACTCAGATCCTCACACGCACGGCTCAGCAGACTGAGCCGTCTCCCCAGCTCCACACTGAGTTTTGAGATTGGCCTCCTGCTCTGCCTCCTCAGAGCCCTGCTATAAGCACTTACTCTCATGCCCTGCTTTTAATTTTATTTTTATGTGTGTGTAGTTTAGTGTATACATGTGACCGTGTGTGTGCAGGAGTGTGTGTTGAGGAGTGGCAGTCAGAACAGGTTTATCAGAGGCCCTAGATCTGGAGTTATAGGTCGCAGGAAGCACTCTTAACCTCTGAGCCATCTCTCCAGCCCCAATATGCCAGGCCTTTTAAAAACAGAAGCCATGGGGGTTGGGGATTTAGCTCAGTGGTAGAGCGCTTGCCTAGCAAGCACAAGGCCCTGGGTTCGGTGCCCAGCTCTGAAAAAAAGAAAAAAGAAAAAAAACAAAAAACAAAAAACAGGAGCTGTGGGGATGAAACGTGGGTCCGTTTCCTTCTGTACATATGCCCCAAGCCCCCTTTACATTAATGTTGAAAGCCAGAGTATTGGAAAGAGTTTAGTAACTGCTAATTGGGAGAAGGAAGGAAGGGAGGAAGCGATTTGTGGCCCATCTTCAGTATTCGGCAGGAAAGACCACAGGGAAGGGTCTGCATTGAAATCGTCCCTGGTGCAGGGCGTCAAGCCAGTGAGGGGCAGTCGGGTGAGACTCGAGTTTCTCTCTGCCAAGAGTCGGCCTGAGATACAAGGAGCATTGTGGTGGCAGGGATGCCCATCCTGGGAAGCCTCGGGAGTGTGTCTGCATGCAGGTGAGGTCATTTGGCTGAGCACCTGTAAACATGAAAGGTGAGGTTAACCGCGGCTTGCTTCTCCACATCTTGCTCACTGCTGGTGGGCTGTTCCCAAAACACTCGCCAGAGGTCGGGGATTCTATCCGCACCATTAAAACTCCAGAAGCCAGGCTTGACATTGGCACTAAGTGTCTAGTCAGTCTGAAAGCCTGGGGCGCCTGGGCCACCCGGGACTTTGACTTGGTCTGTGTGGAGATGAAGCACCACATTCATTTAAAGCTTCCCAGCGGATTCTGGTGTCAGTCAAGTCTAAGGAGCTCTGTTTCTTTCTCTCTCTCTCTCTTTTTTAAAGTATAACTTCTGTTTTATTTTTTCATGGCATTCTTCTTTCTCCCTTCATGAAATCACCTCTTTACATGGGCTTTGGTGGAGGTCGTGATGCAGCGCCAGCAGGTCTGAGTCTGGGTGGGGGTGTTCGGTCCTTCCAGGCCTCACGAGATCGATTCCTGACGACCTTGCTATGAATGGCACAGCTCACGCAGTAGTGCAGCTTGACATAGAGCTTGGGAAGCACGTAAGCGCACATGGCCGCGGCCCTTTTTGGCACGACCATTGTTTCTCCTTTTTTTTTTTTTTTTTTTTTTTTTATCATATTGGAGCCCAGACTCCAGGAGCTCTGTTTCTAAGAGGTGTATTGCTATTCTGTATAATTGGGTTGAGGGCTGGCTCCTTGGAGAGCCCTGGGTGCAGGCCCACCAGTGCCTGGGGATTGCTAGAGTTTGGATTTTTAATCTCTGCTAACGGATCAGGCATTAAAGTTTTGGCTCCTAGCCCATGGTGCTGTCAGGAGGCAGAGGTGTGACTTTTCCTGGGGAGGCATGAACAAATGTCTATGACCCAAAGAAGTGATCTGTCCAAGTATAGCTTAGTGAACCGATTGTTCTATTAGGGTTACGTAAAGGTGACAAGCTGTGGCATCATCAAAAGCACCCTGGCATGGTGACAACTCAGAAGATTGCAGACACTGGAGTTCTCTGTTTAGCTAGAAGGAAGTCTCGCGGAAGAACCTCTCTCCCCAGCAGCTATTTACTGCTTATAATTACAGAAAATTGTGTTAATTCTTTGAGAATTTCATACATTGTATTTTGATCATATTCATCCCCATTTCCTCCCAGGGCCATCCCCAGACAAATACATAAACTCTTACGTATAATCACTGTGTGTGTGTGTGTGTGTGTGTGTGTGTGTGTGTGTGTGAGAGAGAGAGAGAGAGAGAGAGAGACAGAGAGAGAGAGACACAGAGAGACACAGAGAGAGACAGAGAGAGATGCATGTGTGTGTGAGAGAGAGAGACAGACAGAGAGAGACAGAGACAGAGAGAGACAGAAAGACAGAGAGAGATGTGTGTGTGTGAGAGAGACAGAGAGAGACAGAGAAAGAGAGACAGAGAGAGAGAGACAGAGACAGAGAGAGACAGAGACAGAGAGAGACAGAGAGACAGAAAGACAGAGAGAGATGTGTGTGTGTGAGAGAGAGATAGAGGGAGACAGAGAAAGAGAGACAGAGAGAGAGAGACAGAAAGAGAGACAGAGAAAAAGAGACAGACAGAGAGAGAGACAGAGAGAGAGAGAGAGAGAGAGAGAGAGAGAGAGAGAGAGAGAGAGAGAGAGAGAGAGCGCCTGGCAAGCGAGCATGCATGGAGGTCAAGGGACAACTTGCCACTTCTCTTCCACTCTTTGTCCAGGAATGATTAACTGATGTCCTTAGCCTTGGTGGCAGGCACCTTTCCCCTACCGTCATTCCTCAGTATGTAAGTATTAAATTTACCTATCTTCAGAGTCTATATTAGAATGTTTGAGTTTTAAAATTGCTGTATGACAGTATGGAGAAATAACAGTAAGTAAGAGTACTGTTTCCCGATCTTGGTTCCCAGTACTTCTACATGGTGGCTCACAGCCTTCGATACCTCTGCTTCCGGTGGCTCACAATTACCTGCATCTCCAATGCCAGGGCATGCCCCGCCCTCTTTTGACCTCCACACACACCCGACAAGCGTGTGATGCACATACATACAAGCAGAAAAAATTATTTTTTATTTTTATTTATTTATTTATTTATTTATTTATTTATTTATTTATTTATTTATTTTTTGTTTTTTCTTTTCTTTTTTTGGAGCTGGGGACCGAACCCAGGGCCTCGCGCATGCTAGGCAAGCGCCCTACCACTGAGCTAAATCCCCAACCCCAAAATTATTTTTTAAAAATAATTCCTGCTCTATTTCTAGGGACGTTTGAGAATTCTGTCCTCAGGCATCTCTTCTAGAAATGTGGGCCATGGGCAAAGGCCATCCCTGGTCCTTCGGGCCTGGGCTGTTTTGGGTGAGATCTGGTCTTCCCTGGTGGGTCTTGTGTGATAGGACAGCTGCTCATGTCAGTCTAGGACAGGGGGAAGGGAGAGAGCAGTATTGGTACTTCAGAGCCTTCCTGGTGTGGTGCTGAGCTAATGAAAGTAAGGGAGTGGAAGAAACGGACTGCGTACGAACAGCCTTGGGTGGTGGTATGGCTTTGAGAAAATCTTACCGGGATGCATGAAGGGTGGTCCATACTTGCCCAAAGAGTCCTTTGTAAGGCAAAATGGCCCTGCTGTCAATCCCCTGTGCTCATAAGAACAGTTTGCATAGCATGCAGCTTGAGAATGCTGCATGGATCCCCAGATGCTACAGCTGGGGTGGCTGTCCATTCATCACAGCCTAGCAGGGCACTCAGGAAGCAGCCTTTGCCGCTATACAATGATCAAGGCGGGCTCCCTGTCAGGTGATGCAGGTTGACCCAGCAGGCTTGCTCTCTTGGGGAGAAGGCACCTCTGTGGCTGAGAGGAGACCGTCTACATGCCGGGAACGTTGTTGTAGTTCCCTATGGCTGGTCCCTGATACCCAGGCCCAGAGACTTCAGGTGTTTGTGTTAGTTCCTTTTTCAGATGCTGCCACAAAATATCTGACCAAAACAACTTAAGGAGGGGCTTATTTTGGTTCACTGTCTGAGGTGCAGATTCTCATGACAGAGAAGGCATTGCATCTGCAGTTAGGGAGCAGAGAGAGATGGATGCCAGTGCTCAGCTCTCCCTCCTGTCCCTCTCTCCCCTCTTCCCTTCCCTCCTCCCTCCCCTCCCCTCCCCTCTTCTCCCCTCACCCCTCCCCTCCTCTCCTCCCTCCCCCTCCCCTCCCCCTCCCCCACTGCCTGTATGTTTGCCTGTGTGCGTATCTGAATGGGCATGGGTATTGTTCATGTAGGGGACAGAAGTTAACATCGGTGTCTTCCTCAGTCACGCTCTTCCTTCTCTTTTGGGACGGACTCTGTCACTGAACTTGGAGTTCACAGATTTGGCAAGACTGGCTTTCAGTCAGCCCCAGGGACTTGCACAGGGATGGAAAGGCTCGATTCCCGTTTGTTACTTCATTTCGTTTTGGTAGTGTCTCCTTGTGTAGCCATGGTGGAACTCACAGCCATCCCCCTGTCTCTGTCTTTGCCTCCTGAGATTAAAGGAATGCTACCACATTCACCTATTTCCTCTGTTGTCTTCGGTTTATTTTAGAGGGCTCAGTGGTCAAGAAGGGCTGCTCTTCTAGAAGACTCAGGTTTGAGCCACAGCACCAGGGATGCATGCAGTGCACAGCATGCAGGCAAAGCACCCGCACACATAGATAATACATTAAAAACATTTTCTTTTTTTTTCTTTTTTTTTTTTTTTCCGGGGCTGGGGACTGAACCCAGGACCTTGCGCTTTCTAGGTAAGCGCTCTACCACTGATCCAAATCCCCAACCCCATTATTAAAAACATTTTAAAAGGTGTATTTTAGTGCTGGAGAGACGGTTCAGTGGTCATGAGTACTGGCCGCTCTTGCAGAAGACTCGTGTTTGATTCTCAGCACCCACAAGGGGGCTTGCGACCATGGCCACAACTCCAGTCCCAGGCTGTCTGTCTGTCTATCTTAGTTAGGGTTGTTATTGCTGTGATGAAACACCACGACCAAAAACAAGTTGGGGAGAAAAGGGATTATGTGGCTTATGCTTCCATATAACTTTTTCTCATTGAAGGAAGGTAGGACAGGAACTGGAATCAGGGCAGGAACCTGGAGGCAGGAGCTGATGCAGAGGCCATGGAGGAGTGCTGCTTACTGTCCTGCTCCTCACGGCTTGCTCAGCCTGCTTTCTTATAGAACCCAGGACCAACAGCCCAGGGATGGCACCACTCAATAGGTTGGGCCCTCCTCTAAAAACTCATTAAGAAAATGTCTGCCTATAGCCCTATCTTACTGAGGCATTCTCTCAGTTGGCAGTTCTCCAGTGACTCTAGCTCCAGTCAAGTCGACAGAGAACTTGACAGCACAGGATCTGACCCTGTCTTCTGGCTTCCCTGGGCCCAAAACAGTGTGTGGTGACATGCAGACAAAACGCTCATTCATTTAGGAAATAAAAAAGATTTTATTTGTAAAATGCCGCATGTATGCACACAGAGGTTGGATTCCATTGACCTGGAGGGACAGGCAGTTGTGAGCTATCTAGTGCTTATGCTGGGAATCGAACTGGCGTCCTTTGGAAGAGTAGTACTTGCTCTAGCCTATCACCTGACTTTTCATTAAGGGCGGTGCTCTGGAGCGTGAGCTCACATCTTTACCCTTGCAAAGCAAACCCTTTACTGATTGAATAATCTCTACAGCCCTGATATCAACTTTCAATGGTTTGAAAATCACTGGGTCTACCCAAATCTAACCTCTGGGCCTCAGGTTTATGACCTCGAAACAAGTTAAATTACAGACTCACCAGCTCTGAGTCGCAGGTCTCTGTTTCCCTCCCCATCTCTTTTTATTTGCAGTTTTGCTGGTATCTGGGTAGAAGTGAATACATTTTTTGTAAATCCATTGCAAAGAAATGAAACAGTTAAGTGCTCAATGCCGTTTTGTTGATTGACAGCTTGGTTTTGGGTCAGTCAAACCAACTGAACACAGCAGGAAAGCCTCATCTCAGAAACAGGGAGCGTCCCAGACCTTGGCTTCCGTCAGAGTGCAACATGAAAGCGGTTATTTAAGTTGTGCTTCTGAAGTGGGCTTCAGGAGGAGGCTGGGGCTCCCCGGTCTGGGGACTGCTCCAGGCCAGCCCACACTCTCCCAGCTATGCTTGTTACCTGGAAGAGATTTTCCCAGTGTGGCTTTATCGGAGGCTGTGGGACACACAGAGCTTTCCTGTGTGGGCAGCACAGAGACTCTCTGTCAGGCTGCTCTTTGGAGGAACCATAGGGCTGATGTCCACACCTCCGCGGGGAGGAGGGCAGAGGAGGGTGAGCCATTGCAGGAGAGAGCAGTAAGGTGCAGAAGCCAGGAGGGTGGCTCGTGCTCCAGAGTGCTGTTTGCGTTTTGAGACAGGGTCTCGCCTTGTGGTCCAGTCTGGCCTTTAACTTGCCATCCTCCGGCCTCACCCTCCTAAGAGCTGGGATTACTGCTGTGTGCTACTGTGCCTGGCTTCCTCTGTACTTCTCTGACACACACACCAGAGAGCTGCACTTCTAGTGAGGGATACTGTGTGTTGCTTGGGGTCTGAGGAAAGCCCCTCCTGGTGTTGCTGCTTGCTAGCATGCCAGGAAGAGCTTGGTCCCATTAGACTCCTCAGTACCTCTCTCAGGACAATGTGCCTTTTCACGAACATTCTGGGGTTCTGTGGGCGCTTCTTCTGTTACATTGCCTCTGACTTACAGCCTTACATGAAACCCAATGCTGTGACCTCTGGTCCTCACCTCTGGTCTAACATAGCCTTGCCCAGCAGTAGAAAAAGCACTCCCTTTTCTTGCTCTTGAATCTTTTGCTCATAGAGATAAACCTAAAGTTCCTTCCTTAGGTTGTGGAAGACTGGATAGCACCCTAAGAACTTTTTAATTCAAACATGTTTCCCTTGCAGGACCCGCTACACGGAGTCTTATACAAATACTTTCCAAAGCGGGGTGTGACCCTCATATGTATTCGTTTCTTTTTCCATTGCTGTGACAAAATACCTCACAAGAAGCAATTTTAGGAAGGAAGGAAGGAAGGAAGGAAGGAAGGAAGGAAGGAAGGAAGAAAAGAAAGGTTCATTCTGGTGTGCACTTCAAGGGATACAGTCATTGCAAGGAAGGTAGAGTGTTCCTGCCTCAGCCTCCCCAGTGCCGGGGTAATAGCTGTACATACATGTCTGGCCAGTAGGTTTTATTAGATGTCACAAAGTGGGACCAGTGAATCGGGTCAGTCAGCAAACGTTCTTGGCACCAAGTCTCATAACCTGAGTTAGACCCCTGGGACCCGGATGCCAGAGGAGAGAACTGACCCTGGCAGGTTGTCCTCTGACCCTCACATTCGTACTGTGGTGGATATGTGTGCACAAACCCAGAAATAAATGTAATAAAATAGAAACATTGTAGGAAATGCTTGGAGGCTCTTTTGAGGCTTCGTGTATAATCGTAACGGCAAAGAAACTGTCGGCTGCTGGCCAGCACTTCCTGACACTGAACAGTACTCGTGAACAAGTACTGACATGCACAGAAAACCGGGCACAACCAAGAATGTATTTGTTAGAAAAAGAGCATGGAAATTGTATACTGATGTTTAGAAAACATTGTTCAAGATTCCAAGCTAGGGCCAGAGAGACGACTTAGCACTTAAGAGTGCTTTTGAGTGGGTCCTTGCTAAAGATCGGTTAGGCTCCCAGCACCCAGTATCGCGTGGCTCTCAGTGCCATTAACTCCAGAACCAAGGGATTTGGCGCCCTCTTCTGGCCTCCACAGATAACTGCACTCACTCATGTTTGCATACACATACACACAGACACATGTTCATAAATACACAGTCATACACGCACATCACATACACATAATTAAAAACTAAGAATAAAATTCACAAAAGATTAGAAAATGTGTTGCATATCAGCATGGCATGCTTGGGGTAGGGAATGTTTTACAGATTTAATAAAATGATGTGGAAAGATGTGCCTAACATGAGTCAGTTTATGGAGAATTCTGAATTCTATTTCTTGTTTTGAAACAGAGTTGTCCCTCTGCAGTCTAGACTGGCCTCTGACTTACAATGGTCCTGCTGCCTCAGGCTCCTGAGTCCTCAATTACTGGAATGCACCACCCCACTGCCTAAAAATTCTATTCCAACAAGGAAATGCCATGGAAGTTTCCTTGGAATACAGATGCTTCACCAGCTCAAACCTACAGTCGTTACACTGGGAAGACGGTAAAGGGCATGGAACAACTGCAAGCTGGGCAGCATATGTGTGTGTGTGTGGGGGGGGGGTTGGCCCCACCCCAAATCTATGCATACATCATGAAAATCTCACCTCCAGAGCCTGAACAACCAGCCCTAGTCTTAGGTAAAGAATTACTGCCACTGGTCTAGCAGTGGATATAAAAGTAGGAGGGGAAGGAAGGAAACAGGTGGGCAACATGTTGAGGTACACAGGGACAGTGGGACCAAGGATGGGAGGACACAGAAGGATGCTGTGGGAAGGTCCCACCCATCTTCTTATTCTGTCTGTCTGTCTGTTTGACTGCCTGTCTATCTCTGTCTCTCTGTGTCTGTCTCTCTGTGTCTGTCTCTCTCTGTGTCTGTCTCTCTGTGTCTGTCTCTCTCTGTGTCTGTCTCTCTGTGTCTGTCTCTCTGTGTCTGTCTCTCTGTGTCTGTCTGTCTGTCTGTCTGTCTGTCTCTCTCTCTCTCTCTCTCTCTCTCTCTCTCATCTATGCTAGGCAGGCACTCTACCACTGAGCTACATTCCCCAGCTCTCTTTCACTGTTCTTTTAAGTAAAATATTTGGAAGCAGATTATATTTTCTTTTTTTTTTTTTTTTTTTTTCGAGCTGGGGACTGAACCCAGGGCCTTGTGCTTGCTAGGCAAGCTCTACCACTGAGCTAAATCCCCAACCCCAGATTATGTTTTTCTAAACAAAAAAAGTAAAAGTAAAAAAAATTAACCCAGTAGTGGAAATAAAATGGAATTATATAAAAAACAAAATAAAGTAAACAACAGCAAGAGGAAAAAGAGGGCCGTTTATGTGGTTGGTTCCTTTCATGTGAGCACTTGGAAGCAGAGGCGGGCGGGTCTCTGGGTTCAAGATCTGGTCTACACAGTGAGTTCCCAGTCAGCCAGGGCCACACAGTGAATTACTGTCTCAAACATAAAAATCACTGAACGAGGCAAAGAAGAGGAGAACAAAGGCCAGGCCGGAGAAAATGCCAGCTGGCACACATAAAAGCACCAACTGTATTCATAATTAAATGTAAATGTCTGTTCTAAATAAAGGCAGAGAAGAACATATTAGAAAACAAATCTGGTCATAAAATCTACTTTAGAATAAAGGTGGGGGAGGGGGTTGGGGAGATGGCTCAGCAGTTGAGAGCCCTGACTGCTCTTCCAGAGGACCCCAGTTCAATTTCCAGCACCCACATGGCAGTTCACAACTGTCTGCAACTCCAGTTCCACAGGATCTGATATCTTCAGATAGACATCCAGGCAGAACACTGATGCACATAAAAATAGATAAACCTGAGAGAGAGAGAGAGAGAGAGAGAGAGAGAGAGAGAGAGAGAGAGAGAGAGAGAGAGAACGGGAGAGCTGGCAGATCCCTGCCAGTTTTGAGCACATCCGGCCCCCAGCTCTTTAGACTTGAATTCTCAGGACTGACCTCGTATGGCAAGCACATTACTGATTAACCGTTCCCTAGCCCTATAGCAGACTCTTTATAGTCCAATACTCTGAACAAGATAGCAAGAGACAGGGGGGACGTCTTGTGGGCTACTCAGAGACCACTCAGAGATGAGTGGCTTAGCTTATAGCAGGGCACTTAAGAACAGGTAAGCAATTCCCTTCTACAAAAGACAGAAGGAGCTGGGTGTGGTGTTTTGTTTTTTTTGTTTTTTTTTGTTTGTTTTTTTTAAGATTTTACTTATTTATTTTATGTCACTGTGTCACTGTCTTCAGACACACCAGAAGAGGGAATCAGATTTGAATACAGATGGTTGTGAGCCACCATATGGTTGTTGGGAATTGAACTCAGGACCTCTGGAAGAGGAGTCAGAATTCTTAATCGTTGAGCCATCTCTCCAGCCCAGGTGTGGTGGCTTATGTGCATAATCCCAGCACTTGGAATACTGAGACAGGAGGATTGCTATGAGTGTGAGGCCACTTGGGGCCACACACACACACACACACACACACACACACACACACACAGAGAGAGAGAGAGAGAGAGAGAGAGAGAGAGAGAGAGAGAGAGAGAGAGGAGAGAGAGAGGTGGGGGGAGGGAGAACTGACTTTTAGCAGGCTGCACCTGGTTATTTATTTGTTTATTTAGTCCAGGGCACACTTAGATACTTTAATCCTACACCTTCCCCTGTAGCCTAGCTTAGTGTCACATAGGCATGCTTTACTAAAGGAACTCTCTTGGGGCGAGGACACTGGATGATACTAGTGCTTTCATCCCACCAGGGATCCATCCCCTGAGCCTCTCCTCTCTTCCGACTATGCTGTCAACTTGACACAACCCGGACTCATCAGAAACTGGAGTCTCGATTGAGAGACTGTGTGCCTGAAGATTGTCTTGTTATTTGGCCCAGCCCACTGTGGGCGTCACCATTCCCTGGGCAGCGGGGTCCTGGGTGGTTTAAGAACAGGGGTGGGGGTGGGGTGGGGGTTGGTGGCTGAAAGCTGGCAGGCAGCTTGGGTGCAGTTGTCTCTCTGCTCTTGACTGTGGATGTGAAGCTTAAGCTCTTGTCTTGGCTTCCTCATAGTAACTGGCTGTTTATAACCTTGAGCTGTGAGGCAAACAAGACCCTCTTTTCCTGTAGGTCGCTTTTTGTCAGGACATTTTATCCCAGCAACAGAAATGAAATAAGATGCTCCTTTACACCCAGAGCAGGTACTGGATGGGAGCTGAGGATGTTGGTCCTGGTATGGACTCCAAAAGACCAGGAGCCAGTCAGAGGACCACCTGGGAAGGCACTGTGTGCCAGGGCCACGAGCACAGCTGTGGGGGCCATATTTGCCTCCAGCCTTCCTACTCCTCCCAATTGGCCCAGGCAGAGAGGACATTTTTCCACTTTGCAGCAGCAGAGGCCGAAGGTCAACTGTCTGCCAGTTTCCTAGGGTCGTGTGCTGGTGTGCGGCAAATTTAGCAGGGACCCAGCTCTGAGGGGTGAGAAGCCCAGGAGAGGAGGTGCGGGCTTCTCTCCTGGCTGTAGCTTTACATTTCGCTTTCACTCAGAGCTTCACAACCCTCTTTCTCATGTGCCAAACGCTGCCAGGGTGCCCGAGTCTCCTGCCACACCATCTCCTGGGGCAGGCATCTTGTCCTCACATGCTCCCAAGAAGGGGAGTACAGAATCTAAGATAGTTGGAGAGAAACCATATTTGTGCAACTTATATTAAACTATCTTGCAATCTTTTCCATCACTGTTTGCTGATCTCTTTTTCCGAAAGACTTATTCATATTACTTTTCTTTGGTGCGTGTGTTAGATATGCGTGTCCACAGAGGCTAGGAGAGCTGGAGACACAGGGTTTTGAGTCGCCCAGTGTGGGTGCTGGGAACTGAGCTCTGGTTCATTGTTGTTGGCTGCTGGGCCATCCCTCTTACGTAAAATTTATACGTTAGACTTTGTCATGGAAATGGAATGCATTTATAAAACAACATCATAGGTATGGCATATGTGCCAACACACACAGAATGAGAGATGGATGGACGCCCATGGACGGACAGACAGACAGTGTGAGACCAAAGCTGGAACAAAAATACATCACAGGTTAGAATAAGACCAAAACAGAGACTATATCTTGCAGGATAAGAGTTCTGTTTATACTTTAAACAGTTTGCTTGGTGCTAAAACCTAGCTAAGAGATAAGCCTGTTTGTCCTTGTCAAGTCTCTGCTAATTAAGGACTTTATCTGGAATTAAGAGTTAAGTTCCTGGTCTGATACAGGCTGCCCCATTCACTTGATGCAATTCCTTGCCTTTGTTCCTCCCTTTTCATTGGGTCCTTTTTAACAATACCTGCCAACCCTCTCACCCCCTGCGAACACCTTATCTCCCCCAGGAAAAAAAACTTCCTGAAACCAGTGGGGGTTGGCTTAGGGGAGGCAGCCGACTGAAGTCTAGAGTGCACTTTCCTACAGCTTGCTTTAATTTGCACATGGACTCAGCCCTTTTTTTAGGTGCATCTCAGACAGACATTTCCCTTTGGCACTAACACCCCCCCCCCGCCCCAACCACTGCCAGGTTCTGCACCAGACATCCTGCTGGAATGGTTTCAGAAGGGTTCCTGGGAAAAGCAGAGGTAAGACCCAGGTGGATGGTGACATGGGCTTTGCCTGAGAGGTTTAAGATTTCAAAGAAGGATAAATACTTCAGGTGCCCCTAGAACAGGTTCCTAAATCTGGCTGCTTATCAATTTCATTCAGAAAGGAAAAAATAAAATCTAAAAAGTCTACACAACCACATAACTATTTGCACCCTCAGGGCTATGGATGGGATCTGCCTGGCCAGAAAAACAGATTCTATTTGTGTCTTTCCCAGAAGCTTCCCGGGGCCACAGGAAGCGCTTGGAGGGCTTGTTGGCCAGGCCTGGGACCAGGCAGTGCCTCCTGAACCACTTCTGCCCACTACAAGTAGCTCTGAGGCCTGAATGGAAAATAAGAGCCTGCCAGCTACTCAAGGCAGCTCTAATGCAGGGCCACAGGATCCTGAGCGTGTCTTCTGTGTGCTTACCGTGGTGATGACTTTGTCAAAACACACTCCAGGGAGCTGCTGCCTCGGGCCTCTGTGTCATCTCTCTTTTATTGGAGGAGAAAAAAAAGCCCTGCACTATTGTTCTCTGGATTCTGGTTTTCTCAGGGACCAAGAAAGCAAGGAGCACTTTGTGCAAGCAGCAAAGCCTGCTTTGTTGTCTGAGGCCAGGGAGGTGAGGCTGCGAGGAGAAAGCCTTTCACAGACCATAAAAGAGATCAGCCACACACAGCAGGCTGGAGGCGAGGACTCAGGGAAGAGCCGTGTCCTTGACACTTCTCTGCCTGCTCAGTCAAGGGTCTGGTGTCTCTGTAGGAAGGCCATCTTGGGGGTGGGGATGGTCCAGTTGGTAAAGCGCTTGCCACACAAGCATGAGGCCTGGTGTCCGACCTCCAGAGTTCACATTACAGAGCTGGGTGTGGCGCATCTGTAGTCTGGTGGGAGAAAACAAGAAATCCTGGGACTTGCTGGTCATCTGGCCCTGTGTACTCAACACCCTCCAGGCCAACAAGAGATTACGTCCCCCAAAATAAGAGGGGGATGGTGAAGAGAAACACTCAAGGTGTCATGTGGCCTACACCTGCATATGACAGACAGACAAATGCTAAGTATTTCATGTATGTGTATATGTGTATGTATGTGTGTATGTATGTATGTATGTATGTACATACATACTATGCGTGTATATCTCACTGTGTAGTCTGAAAATCACTACATAGACTAGGTTGGGCTAGAACTCACAAAGCTCCTTCTGCCCCTGACTACCGAGTCCTGACAATAACTGCACCTGGCAAATGCATTTTTTTCTTCAGTGATGTTTTATTAATTCTTGAGAATGTCACACCAAGCCATCTCAGGCAGGCATGTGTCGGGGCCATTTCTAGGGGGCCGTTTTGTGAAGTGGTATTTCTAGAAAGTTGGGTGACTTGTCCTCACTGTTGTTTGCTTTTGGGTAGGCATCAAGTCAATTAGCAGTCTGCTTCCTTGCATGACGCCTGTTCTCTTCATGACCCACAAGTGGTTGCAGCAGCCGCTGCCCTCTGGTATAAGCAGGTGAGTAAGGCTCCAAGGGGGTGGTCTCCCCAGCTTTCCGAGTGTGTGTTCCTGACTCTTTCCCATCCTCCCTCTCCTCCCCTCCCCTCCCCTCCTCTCCCCTCCTCTCCCCTCCCTTCCCCCTTTCTTCCTCTTCCCTTTCCTTCCCCCTTCCCTACCTTCCCCTCTGCTCCTCTCCCTTTCCCTTCCCTTATCCTCCTTTCTTTCCTTTCTTCTCCCTCCTTCTTTCCTTTCAAACTAGATCTTACTACATAGCACAGGCTGGCCTGACACTTGCTGTGTAGGCCAGAGAGGTCTTAAACTCATGCCAATCCTCCAACCTCAGCCTTAGCCTCTAGAGTCCTGGCATTAGGGGCTTGTGCCGCCATGCATGTAGAATTAATTCCCTTCGGGTGGAGCACAGAAGGATAAAATTCTCTGCGTACTTCGCATGTGTGTCTATGTCTCTGCATATATAATTAAATGTAAATTGTTTATTTATTATTGCTGTGCGTATAATGTGTATGTTTGTGTGTAGGTGCCTTTCACCAGCTGAGCCATCTCTCCAGTCCCAATCAATGATCCTGCTTTTGGTAGACACAGTTTGAGGATGTTCCATATGAGCGTGACCTGAAGGACGTAGTGAAGTAGTGGGGCGCTGACTCACCAGGCCTGGGAGGGACAATTTACATTCTAATCGGTTTCTACATTTCTATAAAGGGTAGGCTGCAGCTGGAGTGGGAATTTCACTGTAAGAACCATAGTGAGTAGAGGTCTGTGTGTGCTTCACTTCTCTCTCCATACAAATAGTTAACATAAATATTTATTATGATTGTATGGTGTGTGTATGTTTGTATATGTGTGTATGTGTGTATGTATATGTGTGTATGTGTGTGTATGTTTGTGTGTGTATGTGTGTGCACATGCATGTGCATGCACGCACCCCAGTGTGCGTAGAGGCTAAAGGACAACTTTGTGGAGTCAGTTCTCTCCAACCACCTTTATGTGGGTCTCAGGGACTGAACTGCGGTCATCAGGTGTTCATGGCAAGAAGCTTTATACACTGAGCCATCTTGTTGGCTCAATTTTATGTTGATATCCTTACATGAGATCCTCCACGAGAGGTGGCCATTATTCTTTTTTTTTTTAAAAGATTTATTTATTGTATATGAGTACACTGTAGCTGTCTTCAGACACACCAGAAGAGGGCATCAGATCTCATTACAGATGGTTGTGAGCCACCATGTGGTTGCTGGGATTTGAACTCAGAACCTCAGGAAGAGCAGTCTGTGCTCTTAACCACTGAGCCATCTCTCCAGCCCGCCATTATTCTTTTTTGACGGCTGCATAGGATCCCGTTGATTATTAGAACTGGGTATGGTAGAGCATATCTATAACTCCATTGTTTAAGAGAAGCAGGAGGATCATGACTTTGAGGTCTCCTTGGGCTACATATCAACTTCCAGGCTAGCATGGACTATATTATGACATCCTTTCTAAAACAAATAAACAAACAAACAAACAAACAGCAAAGCAAGTAAGACAAAACCCAAAACAAAGTCAGAACAACAATGAGAAGTTGCATCAGTTAACTCTTCCTGGCTGGGAGCAGAGATTCTTTACTGCAAAGCTGTAACACCCTTCCTGTGCTTACACTGACACTTCTGCTTTACTTTTGTTTTTGTTTTTATTTATTTATTTTATATATGTGAGTACACTGTAGCAGTCTCCAGACACACCAGAATCCCATTGCAGAGGGTTGTGAGCCACTATGTGGTTGCTGGGAATTGAACTCAGGTCCTCTGAAAGAGCAGTCAGTGCTTTTAATCACCAAGTCATCTCTCCATCCCTAACACTTCTGTTTTTAAAATAGATATATTCATTTTTTCCTTTATGTGTATGAGTGTTTAACTGCATGTTTATCTGTGTACCAGATGCCTGTGTGGTACCCTCGAGGACAGAAGAGGGAATCAGATTCCCTGGAATTGAAGTCACTGATGGTTGTGAGTCACTATGTGGGTGTTGGGAATTGAACCTGAACCTCTGTAAGAGCACTACGCACTCTTGAGCTCTGAACCATCTCTCCAATCCCCTAATATTTCTAAAGGGCAAATTGAGAAGTGGGATAGGTGGGTCACAGTATGTGTGGATCTTCTTGATCTTAACCAAAAGGTTGAGAAACATGTATGAGCATCTTAAAACCACACAGCTGTCATGCTGAGCCTCTTCCATCATTCACTCTCAGATTTATATCACCAATGGAGTCCGGGAGATACCCTACCGCATAGACTGTTGAGACTTTTTCCTCTCTGAACACAACAGGTAAACTGGCTTTCCAGTTTGCATTTCCATGGTTTCATTGTGAACACAATATATCTCTTTTTAAATGATGTTTGTTTATATCCTGTGCTTGCTGGAAAATAGAAGACCAGAGTGGTAAAACAACAGCAGCAGCAGCAACAACAAAACCAACCAGTCAGCCAACCAACTAACCAGCTAGCCAACCAACCAACCAACCAACCAGCCAACCAACCAGCCAACCAACCAACCAACCAACCAGCCAGCCAACCAACCAACCAACCAGCCAACCAACCAGCCAACCAACCAACCAACCAACCAACCAGCCAGCCAACCAACCAGCCAACCAGCCAACCAACCAGTCAACCAGCCAACCAACCAACCACCACCACCACCAACCACCACCACCACCACCACCACCACCACCACCACCACCAACAACAACCAAAAAGAAAAGAAAAGAAAAACCCTACATGGCAATTTCTACATTGTTGGGTATGGTGTGGGTCCTGGGTACCCACAAACCCATCTGAAGAATCCACCCATATAAAAGGAGGAAAACAGCTGGTTCCAGAAAAACAACAGGAATCAAGATTGTTTAGGAAACGGGACAAGGGGTGGGGGTAGGGAAGCCTGGGTTTCTGAATGCTAAGAGGCTATTGGTCTCTGAATTTCAGCAGATGCCCAGGCTGGGCAATTCATAACCGCAGAAGTGTAAGGCTCAGAGTTCCAGCGGCTGGGAGTTCCCAGATCTGAGCACCAGCAAGTTTGGTGTGACGGAGGAGATGCTCTCTAATTCCAAGATGGTGCCTTGCATACTGCCTCCTGGCAGAAGAGGAAAAAAGAGGGGTAGGAAGAGAGGGCAAGAGGAAGGGAGGAGGGGGAGAAGGGAGGGGGCAGAGAGAGGGAGGGAGATATCTACACAGAGAGCTGGGAGGAGAGAGAGAGAGAGAGAGAGAGAGAGAGAGAGAGAGAGAGAGAGAGAGAGAGAGAGAGAGAGAGAGAGGAGCGCTCACCCACATATCAGAGGTTTAGAAAAAGGACAGTACACCCTGGAAGGGGTCCCTGGATGCAGGATTCTCACAGGTGAGGCACATATGTGTCTCTACAATCGCTATACAACGGCACAATTCTAAGACGCACTGCTCAAAGGATGTGATCTACAAAAGCTTTTACAAATTCAGGAAAGTTTAAAAATTAGGTGAAGTACATGAGTGGCTTTACTTAGTTACCTAATTCCATCTTGCAAATGACATCGCAAAGTGTTTTTTTTGGAGGTGTGCTGCTCAGATCTAAGGGTGAGAGAGGATGGCCGAGAGCAACACTCAACATTAACACCTGAGTGAGCTTAGTTGTAATGTATGCTCAAGCGTGTGTGAGTGCACGTGAAAGTGTGTGTGTGTGTGTGCCTGTGTGTATGTATGTATATGTATACATGTACATGTGTGTATATGTACATATGTATGTATGTGTATGCTTTTGTGTGTGTGTGTGTGTGTGTGTGTGCATGTGTGCATGCATGCGTGTCTGTAATTGGGTGGTCAATGAGCTCCATGGACCTGTGCATCTCCCTCAGTGCTGGGAAGACAACCATAATATCAAGCACAGCTTTTTAATTATCTATCTGTGGTTGGAGAGGTGGTTCAGTGGTTGAGAGCAATGGCTAACCTTTCAGAGCACACACATTCAGTTCCCAGCACCACATGGCGGCTCACAGCCATCTATCACCCCAAGGGGTCCTCTGGTCTCTGTGGGTATCAGATACACATGTGGTATACAAACATACATGTGGGCAAAACATTCACAACATACAATTAATATAAACAAATCTCAAAAAAGTGGATAAAATTAAACACACTCAGGAAAAGTAGAAATAAAAGGCCTTTTATAAAAAGTATTTATTTTATTCATTTCTGGAAAATCTAATACATATATAAGGTATTTTGATCATATCCAATCCCCCACTTGTCTCCTATTCTACTCTTAGGTTCTCCCAAAGTATTTACCTCCCAACCTCAAGTTCTTTAAGAAACAAAACCAAAAACCCAGCGAGTCCAGTTACTGCTTCTCACATGTACAAGGGAGTGAGGCCAACTCCTGGGGCAACCTGCCACTGGTCATATCCCCACAGAACAGTGGCTCTCCCTCCCTCAGTATCCGTCAGTTTTCAACAACTCCTCATGGCCCTAGAACACTCCCTACCATGCTGGAATTTAAGCTAGTTTAACTTTGTGTACATAACCACAGACTCTTCGAGCTCATGTGTGCCACGGCCATACCATGTTCACAAGTCGGTATCTTACAGCTTTCCTCCCCCACCTTCAGCTCTTCTGCTCTTCCCTGTCCCCTCCCCTTGACGTTTCCCGAGCCGTGGTTGGATAAGGTTGATATAGACGTCCTGCTATGGTTGAGCGCTTAGCCTCATTCTCAGCACTTTGTGAGTCTGCGTGAACCATTGTCCCAAGAAGCTGCTCTGATTCAGGTTGAAAGCAGCAAAATCAATAGCTTAAAAAAGCCCCATAAGGGGGGGAAAACCCCATAAGTACTTAGAAAGCAGTTTGACAGTAACACCGTTTATCAAGACAACTACAGTGAGTTTCCCCCAAGGCCCATGATCTCCACAGCCATCGGTCTTTGGCTATGTTTATAGTACTATGTGTGAATCCCTTCTGCGAAGAAGCCCTTCAGTCCAGTTAGAAAGTAGGTGTCACCACAATAATGGTCGTGGCACTTTGAGCCCAGTGGGCAGAGCTTGCCTGCAGGTCAGTATTGAAACCCGCAGGATGCAGTGTTGGGTAAGAGCAGTGGTGTTCTAGTTTGCTTTGTTTTGCTGTAATAAACACTATGGCTAAACCAACTCTTAGAGCTGCAGTCCGTTAGGAAGGGACTCAAGACAGGCACTGGAGCAGAGGCCGTGGGGTAAGGAGAGGCTGCTTACTGGTGTAATTCTCATGCTTCGTTCATCTTAGCTTTTTAATATTTTGTTTTATGTAAAACCACCTACCCAGGGTTGTCGTCATCCACAGTAGACTGGGCTCTTCCACATCAATCAGTAAAGAAAACGCCTCAAAGGCTTGTCTGAGGCCGATCTGGTGGGACATTACCTCTTTTGCTTAACTGAGCTTCTCTACCCAGACGATTCTAGCTTGTGTCCAATCGATTCACTCTAACGGGCACAGCCGACTGTAGTGGACAATCTCTGTAAGCAGTCTGCTTTCATTGCACTGAAGTTCTCACTCCAGCCAGAGTCTGCAGTGAGCAGCCTCCTTCCCTCACCAACAAACCGAACAGGTGGATGGCACCAGAGGGAGGACACCTGAGGTTGACCTTTGGCCCGGTGTGTGACACCCCCCTACCCCCACCCCCCACTCTCCCCACCCAAACACACATACATACTCACACCACACACCACACACACACACACAAACGCACACCACAGCACAGCACACCACACACATACACAATACACACCATACACACACACACACACACCACATCACACACACACACCACACATACCACACACCACACACACACACACACACATACACACACACACACACACCACACATACACACACACACACACACACACACACACCACACAAACACACACAAACACACACACCACACACACCCACACACACATACACACACACATACACACACACACCACACACACACACACACACATAACACACACACACACACACGCAACACACACACACAAACACAAAAACCACACACACAAACACACCCACACCCACACACACACACCACACACATACACACACATACACACACACACCACACATACCACACCCCACATACACACACCACACACAAATACACATACACACACACACCACACACATCACACATACACACACACCATACACACCACACACATACCACACATACACACACATACCACACACACACACCACACTGCACATACATATACACATACACCACACATACACATATACACATACAACACAAACCTACACCACATCACACCTACACTTACACATCACACATACACACCACACTACACATACACACACACACCTACACATACACTACACCACACATACACACATATAATACACACACACACACACACACACACACACATTCAGGCTCTCTTTCAAGCTCACTTATACTGTAGTGTTCTGAACAGTCCCTTCCTGCTTCCCCAGTGGCCTGAGACCCAGCACTTTGGAATGCTCGCTTGGGAGGCCTTGGCTCTGCATAGATGCTGACTCTGGGCAGAGCAGCTGCAAAGCCCTTTTCTGTGCACGCGGGTTGCTCAGGAGTTTACAGGCGGGAGTTTCCAGTGATAGGACATAGTTCTAGCTGAGCCCCACTGATGTGCATTCTGCACCCTGCCCCCACAACAATCTGACCTAGTCTCATTATTGGATGCGTTTTTCTACTTCCTAGAGAGCATATTCTTGTACCCCAACACAGAGAGCAATGCAGCCAGAGGAATACATAGCCAAGCCCAGCTACAGGATCAGAGCCACAGAACAAACCACCAGCTCCCTCAAGCTACAACAATCTGCAGGGGCTGGGCTTAGCAAGTCTTAAGTCTATCCATTCCCCCTCCTGCTGTCCCTGCTTCCTTTTCTTGTTGCCCTCCCTCCCCGCCCACCAGGTTACCCAGTTAACTGTCTTCATTCATTGATTCATTCATTCATTCATTCACTCATTCATCTGTTTGGGGGGGCATTTATTTTTCTTTTGTGTCAAACATACTGAAAAACAGCACAAGGAAATCAGACCTTTGGTTCTGAGAGCAACTGGGAGGTCTCGGCTTGAGGTTCCAGAGGTTGATGGAGCTGAGGATGCAGAGGGGACAAGCATTCTCAGCCATCCTGACGTGTGCACACTTCTTTCTGGTTACTTTGGAGCCACGGCCTCTTGCTCTAGGTGTAGAAGGCACATCATCCTGGTTTAAACAAACGAAGGCCATTCCCTGGCAGTGGATGATTAGCTAAGGCTGCTGGGACCTGAAAATATCCTGAAGGAAAGTTCTAGAAAGGTGTCTTTTCTCATGGGAGACACAAGGGGAAGAGAGCCTTCCTCACAGGTATTGTGTGGGAAACAGTGGCCTCTGAGCTGCAGAGATGAGGGCAGATATCCAAACCCCAGTTGGGCAGAGTGGGAAGTTGGAAGGCATTTGGGTCTGTTAAGGTGTTGTCAGTCAAGCTTGTGAATAAAGTACCTTTGGACAGCTCCTGCTTTCAGACTCTAAATACATACAGATACCTTGATTTGCCTTTAATTTTTTTCCACATAAAAACAAATATTTCTCAACTGAAAAACTAAGCCCTTCACGCTCAGCCTCTAGATTCGGAAGCTAACAGGTGATGCTGGGGAAGGCAGCGAACTGGTCCTGGGCCTAGTCTAAAGGATATGGCTGTGGAGCACTGAGGGTCATAGGGTTGGCCATCTTACCACAGATGCCCGAAGTCTGGTTAAAAACAGAGATGACACACGACTGATACCTTAGCACTTGGGAGGTAGAGGCAGGAGGACTGGAAGTTCAAGGTTTTTTTTTTTTTTTTTTTTTTTTGGCTATGTAGTGAGTTTGAGGCCAAATCTGGGCTATTTAAGACCCTGTTTCAAAAAAAAACCAAACTAGGACAGGAGAGATGGAAAAGCAAGGTTAAAAGCAGTGCTGCCTTTGAAGAGCACCTGGGTTTGGTTCCCAGCACCCACGTGGAGGCTCACAATCATGCGAACTCCAGCTCCAGCAGATCTGACTCCCTCTTGGGGCATCTAGTGGCACACATGTGATTCATGCACATAGAAACATTCACACACACACTCACACACACACAGCACACACACTCACACACAGCACACACACATACTCACACTCACACACATACACTCACACACACTCACACACAGCACACACACACACACACACACACTCGAACACACACACTCGAACACACAAACACATACTCACACACATAAACACGCATTCAGTATGAAAAACACAAAGAAGAAAATGAAGAGTGGGCCATCCTGTTTATAGGAAAGGTGCTTGCCTTTAGCTGTTTTCCTGACAGACTTTCTCTTCTCTCTATCTCCTCCTCCCCTCTCCAACTCACCACAAGCTCTCTGAGAACTTATGAATGACAGGCCATACGCCAGCACGGGGCTGCAGGAGACACAGCCCCAAACATCCTTGTTTTGTCAGAATAAATCTCCTCTGAGATCTTGGCTGGTAACTCTGTTCCACGTGTCTTACACTAAAACTGTCACTTGTCATCTAACAGTGTAACCTCACCTGGGTCTCTTTTGTCGAGAACTGTCACCAAGGACGAAATAGTCTGGAGAGAAATCTGGAGGGAGCACGAGGATAAACCAGGCATTACAGGTCTGGAGGTGGGCCCTCCATCCAGCTGTGTCCTGAGAGTGAGTCCTTTGGATAAGTGTGGCTCACTCAATACTGAAGCCGTCTGGTCCTACATGGAAGCCTTGCACATCCCTTGCTCCCAGGAATGAGAGGGGAACCTCTACACTAGTTCCCAGTCCCTCCTCCCCAGGGGAGCTGACTAGGGGTGCTAGGGTTGTGCTGGTGGCTCGTACCAAGTTCCATGAGGGCCATCAGGGTGCCAGCTGATCAGTGATTCCTGCTGTCTGTTGTCAGCACCACTAACTCTGGCTGTGGCTTCAGGGCAGGCACCTAGGGACCAGCTGGAAGGGTTGTCATGAGGAACACTGAAGGAACATCTTGGGAAAAAGGTCGTCACATGGCCGTGTGAGCTCATCATGTCACACCTTGTTGCCCTCTGGCACATACACTGTGCCTGCTTTGTGTATACCTGTGTCTCTCTTTGGGCGTTCCTACGCCTTGTGCAATGACTACTGAGTGCTTGGCACAGACCTGAATGCACGTCCCAGGCAGGTGGCACCTGGCTGGCCCAGCTCTCCCTGTGATCCCTTGGCTACCCTTGTCTCCACTGTCTTCCCTTCACAGATACTTGTGGTCTAGTGGGAAGTAGCCCGTGAGCTCATTCACGGTTCACCTGTGGTGCGCAAGTGTTTGCTTTGTGTAACACAGCTCCCAGGGATCAATACAGCTGAGAGCAACAAAAGAGAGGCACAATAGAGACGATGTCACTTACCATATGTAGAGTAAGCCCTGCTTGCCTGAGCCTTTGCCTTGCACCTGTCTTTGAGGTTTTATGTGACAATTTGTTGAAGCAGATCAAAGGTCCCCCATTAGATACAATCAATATGCTCACTCTACTACAAGGAAATAGAGGTCAGAGATGTTAATTCACCTACCCAGGGTGCACAGTATAGAGGTAGGATTTATTCAGAAGTCCACACATTTGGCCAAGACGGATTATATATAGAGATTTTTGGTATCGGTGTCATTGTGGTTCAAAGACAAATCTCCTTGACTGCTGTGCTTTTAATATACTTCAGTTTAAGGATCTAAATCTTCCTAGATGGTTAACATCACCATTTACAATAAGTTTGAGCTGTAGTCTCTTTCTCCCTTTGCTGCCTGTGACATTTGAAGACTCAGTCTTCTGTTTCATGTGTGGAATGAACACATTTTAAAACGTTTAGTATTTACTTATCTCTTCATTTATTCATTTGTGTGTGTGTGTGTGTGTGTGTGTGTGTGTGTGTGCATGTGAGTGCCTGTTTGTGTTTGTGCCTGAGTGTGTGCATGGTTAACTGTGTGTGCCTGTGTGTACATGTGCACCTGAGTGTGAGTGCCTGTGATACCTGTGTGTGCACGCCACAGTCGGGACGCAGAGGGTGGTGGACACTGGTGCTCAGTTCCCTTTCTCCTTTTTGTTTGGTCTAGGACTTCAGCCCAAAGGATGCTGCCACCCACATTCAGGGTGGGTTTTCCCTCTTCGGCTAAACCTCTCTGGAAGCATCCTCACTTGACACACCCGGAGTGTGTCTCCAGATGAATCTAAATGCAGTCAAGCTGACGAGGAAAGCTAAAATTGTGGTTTTTCTAATGCTGCTTCTTGGAGTCTTCGTGCTGTTATCTACGATGGTTGGGTCCATTTATACCCGGACAGTTGTGGTTTGGTCTCCCATTATCCATGTGGCTGTATCCATCACACTCTGGCTTTCTCTGCATACTTGACAACATGCTTGTGTGTGTGTGTGTGTGTGTGTGTGTGTGTGTGTGTGTGTCCATACTAGCCATTCTGACTGGCGGGATGCTTTGTACCTCACTGTGGTTTTTACTTGCAGTTCCCTAACAGTGATGGTGAACATTTTCTTGTGAGCTTCTTGGCTTTTTACGGATCTTCTCTTGGGGGAATGCTTATTCAGATTGTTTAGCCATCTCAAAGATGGATTCCTTAGTTTTTTGTTGCTAGGTATTTTGAGTTTCATTTAAATTCTAGACGTTAATCATTTGCCTGGTTGGACATGATGAGCCAGGGAGAGGTTGAGGCATAAGAGGAGGGTACAGGGTGTGTGGATGTGGACTTGCTGTCTACCGCGTGGATTGTGAAAGATGCTTCACAACTTCCTTAGACACAGTGGCCTCCCACTTAAAGTTTCTGCTTGCCGTAGAATTACTTTTGGTGACTTTTATTTTTGGTGTCGAATTGAGCATTTTGTGGCGATCTAGAAGTCAGCAGTAGAGAGAGCCGTGTCTCTCAAGTGATTCCAGACAGGTGCTGTCATTTCTGGTTCTGAGTTTTGGGGATCTTTTGTCTTATTCCTTTCCTGCTTGGACTTGATGGGTTTGGTTTCACGTTTTTCATCCATCCCTTTGCCTCGTTTGTGTTTGTTCATGCACAAACATGCATGTTGCATATGAGGTAGTCAGAGGACAACTTTCAGAGCCAAACCTCTCCTTCCTCTGTTTGGGATCCAGGGATCAAATGCAGGTTATCAGGCCTGGCAGGGAGAGCCTTTGCCCACTGAGCCATTTGGTTAACCCTGGAATTGAAACTTTGGTTTTTGTTTGTTTGTTTCTCGAAGAAAGAGCTCTTGAGTTGTCATTTCAAAAGCTTTCCCACCTTCCTTACTTCTTTTTTTTTTGTGTGTGTGTGTTCATTATTTTCTTCTTTCTATAGACAGTTTGTTGGTTCTTCTTATAAATTATAGACTTGAAGTGTTTTGTTATTTTGTTTGTCCTTTAGTGAAATTAATAGAGAAGATTTGACTTCAGAGCTTTAACCAGCTAGAGTACCACCACATTTTGACTGCACCTCTGGCTGTAGATGGTTAGTGATTATATTTGTTTTCTTGCTTAATTTATTTGAGTAGACTTTTCATTAAAATACTGAAGAGAAGCCAAGTGAGCAGACATCTGTCATCGGTCTTAACTGACCAAAGTTACTGATCTTTTCTTAAAATGTATTTTTACTTATGTGTATGTGTGTCTGTATATACATATGTGCACATGTGTGCAAATGCACAGAAAGAGACAGTTGTGGGGCACGTGGGTGCCAGGGTCTGATCTGGGGTCCTTTAGGAAGAGCAGCCAGTGCCCTTACCCACTGAGTCATCTCTCCAGGCCACACCCAGTTTCCCTTTTGTGGTTCTACAAATACGCATTAGGTAGTTAGCATGGGAAATATTAATTTTAGCCCTGGGGATCCAGTTGTGAATTAAGACCCCAAAGTGTTTGTTCTTACAGGGAGGGGGAAGCAGTCACGTGCAGAATGGATGACTACGTACTAAATATAAACAGTAACAGAGTCGATGAAGAACAAAAACAGAAAAGAATGACAGGCTCCTGTGGTTGGAGGTGAGGCCAGTCATGCCCAGGGCAGAGCAGGCATAATCTTAAGAAATTACGGCAGGTGTCTTAGCTTACCTTCTAGATGGAGTTGGAACAGTAACTAATTATTAGAAACAATAGGGATCATATCTTTTCCATTAGGAGGCCTATATATAATTTTCCTAAAAATATTTTGTGTGTGTGCATGCTTGTGAGTATGCCAGTGTGCATGTGTGTGTGTGTGTGTGTGTGTGTGTGTGTAAGCACGCACAAGTGTCTGTGTATTGCATGCCATGGCAAATGAACGGAAGTCAGAAGACAGCCTGTAAGAGTCAGTTTTCTCCTACCAAGAGCTTCCTAGGGACTAAGCCAAGATTGTCAGGTTTGGGGCAAGAGCCTTAAGCCACTACTCCATCCCATAGGAACCCTGATAATGTTTTAACAGCTGAAAGTGGTGGTTTTCACCTTACACTTGACATCACTGCATTACAATTATGAAAACATTAAGCTATTGTGGCAGTTATCTCTCTTATCTGATTTAGAGAAAAAACTTTATCTTTAAAGTTTTCTTTGTTTCAGAGTAAATAGACTGCAGTCTCATTGCAACTTGATAAGCCATGTTTGGTTGATATTGCAGGGAGGCCTGACATTTTCTGAAGGGAAACAGAGGAGGAATGGATCTAGGGGAGAGAGGAGCCAGAAGGGAGAGGCAGGGGAAACTGTGGTTGGGATGTAATATATGAGAGAAGCACTAAAACAAGTAAATGGTCTGGCCATGGTGGCACACAAACCTACTCCCAGCACTCAGAAGACGGGCAAATAGGTCTCTAAGGAGCTAAAGGCTAGCCTGATTTGCATAGTAAACTGCAGGCCAATCAGAACATGGGAAGACCCCGTCCCCCTCATCCTCCCCCAATAAAAGTAAGAAAGAAAAGAGAGTGGTTTCATGAAAATTGTTGTGCCAGACTTAGAGATTTGCCTCTAATGTCAGTATTTTAAGTAGGCCTTCAGGGAAACCTCTGGTTATAGACTAAATGTTTTTGAGGTGGTCCTGTGTCTTCTAAGAGACCAAGGGAAAGCCACAGTGTTTAAATGGGAGTTTAACCATCTCTGCCAGAGTCCAACCTTTCATACTCTCCTTCCCAGGATGGAAATCTCCCAGGACGCATCCCAGTCTACTCTCAGGTAAGGCTTGGGGGCAGCTGTAATAAAGCCCTGGCTGTTTGGCTAGCCAGTCATATTCACTTGGGTGATCTTTAAAGCCATGTGGGTGGAAGAGTGTAACAGGATGCTTGGGGTGTGTTTCTGATGCAGTTGAAGATAGCACCTCATTAGAGCAGAGGAAGGAGACAAAAATGACCAGTCCTGGCTGTGAACTTTACATACCAGCTTCCTGAGCTGTCTGTATATGTATGTCTGTGGGTGTGGGTGTGCACGTGTGTGTATGTGTGCATCTGTGTGTGGCCATGTATGTTTGTATGTGTATATATGCATGTGTATCTGTATGTGTGTGTCCATGTATGCATGTATGTGCATGTGTCTCTGTGTGTATTTGTGTATGTATATGTGCATGTGTGTATTGTCCATGCATGTATGTATGTACATGTGCATATGCATGTATGTGCATATGTGTGTGTATATGTGTATGTATATATCTGTAAGTATGTGAGATGTGAGATTGCAGATATGTAACCCAGCTTCATGTGGGTTCTCAGTTTTTAAACTTGTGCTTTCACCCTTGTTCGGCAAGTGCTTCACCTACTGAGTCATTTCTCAAGTCCCTTAACCACTTTAACATGTGACGTGCTGACACCATCATCTGTTTCCTGTGGCCACACCAGTCCTGGGCTCTCTGGACTTTTTCTGACACCCTTCCCCCATACCTTCTTTCATCTTGAAGATCATTAGAGGTTGGGAGATTGAGTTGGGCCATAGATTCTGGCTTTAGGATCACATTTAGGTTTTTATTCTAAGAACCAGACTGTGCACATGAGAGACCGTTCTAGCTCTGCTTTCTAAGCTAAGCTGGTGGGAACTGAGCGGATGCACAGGGGCCCAGAGCGGCAAGGTGAGGAGAAGCAGGGCGGGATGCTCTCCCAGGTCTTGGCCTCTGGGTCCCCTTCCTGACAGGCAGCAGAAGTCCCACATCTAGGCTGGGGGCTGTGCACACTGTAGGGAAAAGGGCACTTTATGCCCTCATTGTTCAATGACACCTATCACAAGCCTGCTCTGCCATGTGCCCTGTGCTAGTGGTGTGGGCTCTGGACAGTGCTCCAGTTTCCCTCTCTAGGAATTCCCTGCAGGATCTGAGACAGAAGACGCAAGCACTTCCAGGGAATCTGTATTCCTGGATAGGAAATGTTCATCAAGCCCAGTGTTCTTGCAAAGAGGCTAAACCCTGTTTCCCTTTCAGCATAAAAACTCAATTTTCATGCCCAAGAATAAAATTTCTGTAAAGCTGTCATTCATTTGTGCATAGCATTGAGCACAAATCAGTGGCCTTCCTCATAGGTGCATCCATTTTTCTTTAAGGTAATCAAGGAAGCAATCTCTGGGACTCATACAGGGATCTCCGTAGCTCTGTCCCTCATTGAAAAGTGCTTGAACCAACTCTTTGATTCCTGCTCCCTGGCTGTGAGTTGCTGAGCCCATAGGATGTCCATGCACTGGAGAGACATAGGGATGGTTTGCTAAAGACTTACAGGGACTGAGTGGACAGTTTTAGACGTATTCCTTGCAGTTAGAGACCAACAGTGGGTCCCAAGAGACAGGCCCGTGTATCCTTTCTACCAGGCTGTGCAGAGAAGATCCAAAGAGATGTACACTCGGGCATTTGGTTTGCTGTGCACTGTGGCTCTCTGCTGGTTTGTTTTAACTGTCAGCTCAATACAACGTAGAATCACTTGGGAAGAGAGTCCTAATGAGGACTTGTCTAGATCAGGTTGGCCTGTGGCATGTCCGTAGCGGGATTGTCTTGTTTGTACCTTGAGACGGGAAGTCTCACCCTGAATGTGGGTGGCACCAGGGCTGGGCCCTGAAGTGTGGAAGGGTGAAGAAAGGTCTCTCTTTGTAGTTCTGGGTATCCTGGAACCCCAAGGCTTGCTATATAAACCAGGACGGTCTTGAATACATTAAGATCTTTCTGCCTCTGCCTCTGCCTCTGTCTCTGAGTGTTGGGATTAATGGAGTGTACCACTGTCACCCAGCTCCTCTCTGTTCTTGACTGTGGATGTGATGTGACAAGTTGTTCATTTTGCTTTGACATCCATTAGCAATGGAGGTGGCCGGGAAGCTGAGTAAGCCCTTTTCTCCCCCTAAGCTGCTTTTTATCACAACAGGATGCAAACTAGAGCAAACCCCAACTGGTAATTGGATGCCATTGCTCTGCAGCACTCTGCCAAGTTTTCTCTTAGCCTCACCCAGAGCCTTCCTAGAGTCTTACAGCACAGCAGTTCTCAGCCTGGGGGATGTTACCAGGGAGCCTCAGAAGGAAGAGCCATGGGGCGGACCTGGAATTTAGTAGGCTGTGCCCCAAGCTCCGCCTTCCTAACAGTTCTAAGGAATAGAAATATACACCACACACAGCCATCCACGCTGTCTGCCTTCAGATCCCAGGGCTTCTATGAATGTTGTCAGGAAATAACCCAGAGGCATTTATTTCTACACGCTATCCTCTCTCCTAGCGGACCTCAGTTCCTCTCGGCACAGGATGAAGTGATCGTTTTTCTCCAGGTAGCAGGAAGAACTTAGTTTCTTCAGTCTGACAGAGGTCAAGTGCAGTCAGGTTTAGGATCCCCACAAAAACCACCTAGAGTTTAAGGAATCGCTTCGTGTCTAAGATTGCTTGCTGCTCTTTCAAAAGACCTGAGTCGGGTTCCCAGCACCCATGTAAGGCTGCTCACAGACTCGTGTGACACCAAAGTCAGGGTTCCAATGGCCGCCTTTGGCTAGTGCCGTAACTGCACACACCCGTACATAGACACACACGAATGAATACACATAATTAAGAATAATAAATCTGATAAGAAAACTAGCTCCCTGCCCTCACCCCCTTCACATTTTCAGAGAAAATTTTGTTTCAGCCACATTAAAGAAAAACGTCAGCCTTGATATTTAGGAAAAAAAAGAGTTCATTCCTTCATCCTTCCAAACAAGGTACAATACAACTGAGTAACAATACGCACTCTGAAAAACACAACAGTATCTTATATTCCTCACTACTCTTTAAGTATAATTCAGATATTAAGGAAAAAAGCTTCTAATCACATTAATACATTACAGAAAACCAAAATTAACTTACCACATAAAATAAATTAAAATATTACATATTAACCTTCAGTGCATCATATACAGAAGTCAGAAAGATGAGTTCTAAAAACAGCATAGGGTTCTTATAATAAACTTATTACACTATGGAGAGGGGTCACTTTCCAGTTTGGTGTGTGTACGTGCGCACATGTGTGTGCACAACACTGTGTCTTTGAGATAGATCAATGGCTTCAGGGAATACATGTTACACGAGAACATTAAAAAACAAACGTAAGCCAGGTATGGCAGTGCACACCTGTAACCCAGTAGGCTGAGGCAGAGGAATCATGGGTTCAAGGCTGGCCTGGGCTATAGAGTGAAACCCTGTGTGAGAAACGTGTTGTCTCATGTGGCCTCCCCTTGGCCTTGGAGAGAGGTCACCTTACTATTCACCATGGGACTGGGGCCTGTAGGCAGTGTCAGCGTGTTGCCGGCCCACCTAGTGGCTCACAGGCACTAGGAAACCTGGCCTGGGGACTTGCAGGGAACAACATCACCATCTAAGACTCGGGACACAGTCACTTCCCTCACCAGTGTGGGTGGGTGGGTACCAACCATGCCTCCCCACAACCTTTTTAGGAGAAAAAGGACATTGGGCATTGGGACTGTTGTTACCACCTTTTTCTGGGCACATGACAAACTGACTTATGGTTTGGGTCTGCGTATGTCCACCCAGAATCTATCTTTCAGACTGAGTCCCCATTGTAGTTTTGCATGGAGAGAACATGTCCCATCATGTGTTTAAAGTTACAGCTAGAGGGGTGTGTGTGTGTGTGTGTGTGTGTGTGTGTGTGTGTGTGTGTGTTGTGTGTAGAATTCAGAAGACATCCCGGGCAAGTTGGTTCTCTCCTTCACCAGATGGATCCCAGGGGATTGAACTCATGTTCTCAGGGATATTGGTAAGTGCCATTATTAACTGAGCTCTCTTAATGTCTCCAGAATTAGTTTCAATCCATTTAATGGGAATGTTCACAGTCCTCTGAGTCACTGTCCACTGACTTATGTGTCTGCTGACGAGTGCTCCTGACTCAGTAGCTGCACTGAGTATCAAGAGGGCCAGTGTGACCTGACAGGAGGTGCTGGTACAGCTACCCAGGTCTAACTGTGCTGTGAGATTTGTGCTGTCAGCATTTGTCTGACTTCCAAGAATCAGAGTCACCAAAGAAGCAGGGCTGTCTTATGTCAGGGCAGGGACGATGTCCAACCAGATTGGCCTCAACTTAGTCTCGGCTTCTGACTCTTCAAAGGGTATGACTGGTGGGGAAGGCACTTCTGGGAGACATTTGAGCCGGTTGCATCGGTGTACAGGCACTGGGATGGTACTGGCTGCTGTGACTGGCTGGACCTGAGAACCGGAATGTTCAGACACTAAAGCTGAGGTCCTCCCAAGATCCTCTGCCTCCACCCTCAAAGGTTTGTACTAACTTTTCCCACCTCTGCTGAGTCTTGCATGGTAACATCTTCAGGATGGGACACTAGGTGAAGAAATTCCCAATGATATTTTGATATCAGTTCAAACTCTTTAAAAGAAGTCAGACACCCAGGAGCTTCCAACAGACCCAGGAAAGACTTATCGCCATGGAAGCTAACGGTGTGAACTAAATTAAAACAAGCCCTGCACCTCCCTTTGTGTTGGCCCCGGTGAGCCAGTACGTCACTCAGGGTCTGCATTGGGGGCCCAATAGAGGGCTAACGTCCAGTGAGGTCGATGGGTGTCTGAGCAGCAGGCTACACTTGGCCTTGACCCACATGCACGACCCAAGGAAAGCAAACTTAACCTGTCCTCTTTAATAACCATAAAGACTCTGCTGGCTGCGGTGCTGTACACCAGTAAGCCCAGCTCTCAGGATGCTGAAGCAGGAGGATCTTAACTTCAAGGCCAACCTGGGCTACGCAGCAAGACCTTGTCTCACAAAACAAGATAAAACATCGAACCAAAATAATAATAATAATAATAATGACAACACAAGTGACGATTTCCGCCTGGAGCCACGTCGACTGAGTAGTTAGAGGTCAGCACTGAACCGACCCAGTTTCTTCTTGTGGAGCTTGAGGCATTGTTAACAAAGGGAGCCAGGGTTAAGACCTGGGCAGATCGATGTCTAGGTCATATGAGAAAAGAAAAAATTCACAGAGAAAGGTGGAATGGAGAAGAATGAGGAACAGGCAGAGCTTGCTGAGAATTTGGTATGTCAAACACCCCTTTTCCTGATGTTACGTTAAAGGCTCTGGAGGGTGGAGGGACCTTTAAGTTCTGAGTTGGAGAATGGCCTCCTCCACAAGCAGCTGGATGTATTTACTGTCACTCTGTCTCCTGACAGTCCTGAGCAGCACAGGGACGAGGTGGGCTCAATGGGTCAGAGCGCCCTCCAGTGCTCAGGGAACACAGCTCCTTCCCCTGAGGGGAGTGGAGAGGCTTGGTAGCGATTTCGTTAGTAATGCCAACATTCTGAAAGGGGAAACAAAACAAAACAAGACAGGGGGGCTATTTCTATTAATGCTTGAAAATAAATAGGAAAGGTAAATTTCTCCTTCTAAAAATGAGCAGAAACCAATAAAGAGGGGGTCACCTTCACGGATTTGGCCCACGGCTCACGGCTGATGCTGGAGCTGGGCTCACGAGGAGGCTAATCCAACTTAATCGAGTGATGGAATGTGCGTCCTCCCTCGGTGCCCACACAGGCTCTCTTGTCCTCTTGCCCTTGCTAACTTTGCCACAGCATATATCCAGGGACTTTCCTGTCTCAGTGGGCACAACCTCCCGATAGCAGTTTGGTTCCCAGCAGAATGCACTTTTGAGTTCTGTCTCTACAGCCCCTGGGAGGCTCCCATCCCCACAGCCTTACTTTATCAAAGTGGCTGAACATTTCTATTTGGTGTAACTTCACAGCCAGCCGCTCGTGGATCATTAACATGGATGCCCGACACTGACAAAAAGAGAATACAAACAAAACCGCGTCATCCACCTAATACATAAGACACATCATCCTGGCAACTGTTTGAGGAGATGTCAGGGCTCATGCCGGGGCCATGGTGTCTTCAAAGGACAATAGATGTTTCCCCTTGTCCATTTTGTACACCAAGCATGGAGTCTCTGTGGGGGTTAGACAGCCCATGGAGAAGAAACAGTTTGGAGTCCATGGACAGCCTTCTGGGTGTGGGTTAGCAAGAAGGCCAGCCCTTTGAGGTTCTTGTTCAACTTGCCGTTCAAATGTGGTCTCCTGGCCTCTTCTCTAGGGTGCCCAGCGGGCAGCTTTATCACACAGTTTTGAAGCTCGTAAAGGACAGAGAGCTGCCCAGGTGGTTGTACATGGAGGGGGAAGGTCTCCCAGCATGTCCCGGGGCCTGGGCACTGCTGGTGGTGTTGTCCTGAGACACCTTTCCTTGCTTGGGCTGTCATTGGCCACCTGGCCAAATTCCTCCTCTGGGATCTTCAGACCACTGGTAGACAAGATAAAAAGACACGGTAAGTTGTGTGGTCCTGAGCCATACTGGGGAGAGAAGCTTAAGGCAAGATCATCGAATGTTACTGGCTCCTCTGAGCGCCAGGCCCAGTTCCAGGTCGGCCTCAGGGGCATCGACTTCTGAAATGTTGTTTTCAGTGATAGAATATGAGTTACATCGTGTGTGTGTGTGTGTGTGTGTGTGTGTGTGTGTGTGTGTGTGTGTTCAGTGGCAAAGAAAGATGAATTACACAGTAGAGTGGAGGTTGGGGAGATATTTCTGTCAGGAGGGCTGTAGTTCAACCAGACTGGTGGCCAGTTCCCCTGTAAGGAGTGGCGGAAAAGTTCCTCACCCCACCCCACCCCACCACTGTTTTGTCTCAGCACCTCGGTGCCAACCTGGAAAATCGTGGCCATTCTCTCTAGTTGGTAGTCCCTCCCCAGAAAGAAAAGGGTGGGAGCTCCCCTTTACCTGTCTCAGAGTGGCAGCAGGCAGTCCTTCCTTTCAGGAGGGCGCTGGGCTTCTCGTGTCTGCAGACAAGGGCACGGCACCACTCACAGTGCTTGCGGACCTGACAGCAGCTGGTGACAGAGGGACAGGCTGAGCTGCACCTGCCTGGCAGGAGAGCCCCGCTGGTAGCCCTGGGTACCCACTGCGGCTTCCAGAACATCAGCCACCTCAGGACACTGAGGACCTGGACAGATCCTGACCAGCCACAAAGTACATGTTGGCTGTTGTACTTTGCATTGGCAATGTCGCTATGGCTCTGCTCTAGACTCCCCAGGTCACCTGGCTCCAGACTCCCGCTACCTGAGGGGACAGGTCAGTCACATAGCTGCTTCTCTATAGAGGGCCAGCTGAGAAGTTCTGCCAGTGTAGCAATGGCCTTACATCAGACACAAGGCCTAGGACAGCAGACCCTGGGGCTGGAGGCCATGATGCTTCAGGAGGTGGCCCTTCATCCAGGAGTGTCACTGGGCTTGTGCCTCAGATGTCCCAACAGAAGCAACTCATCAGAAAAGTGCCTCTTATTGCTCTGTGTGCACTCTGGTCAGCCTTGAAGGACAAAATCCTGGCATTGGCTTCCCACCCAGCCTCACTGAAATAGCCTTTGTGTGTTCTGCCGCCCCATTCTTGAGTGAACTGTGCTCACAGGGGGCCTTTACCTTACTGAATGTGCCCTGTGCCGATTCAAACTAGGGAAAATCTTCTGGCCCTTTGACTTAGATTTAACCATCTCAAGGAGTAAGTCTGGCTTGGTGTCTGCTGCTGGGAATACAGCACTGTATTTCCAGGGGCTCCAGTTGCACTGTCCAGGCCTGTGGGCAGCTATGGGCAAGCTACTAGAATAAGATACTCATGTAGTCTCCCTTGACCTGGGGCTCAGCTCAGCCTCCTGGAGGTTGCAATTTGGAGGATGAGAGGGTGGTAGAGGAGAAAGAGGGAAGGCAGTGTGTGGGTTGATGACAGCATCAGAACCTCTGGTGTAACTTTAGAACCTGTCAAGTGCTTTCTGCAAGGAGGAAGCACTTTCGCTGTGGTCCAAGCATGCTGGGGCCATTTCTAGCTCTCTTTGGAGCTCCTGCCCAGACCATACGTTTTCAGAAGGCTGGGTTCGAGGGCAGTGGTGGAACATGTCTTTGATTTGACATGACTTCTAGGAGAACTCGGAACCTCTGCTAGCAACCAATCCGTGCTCCAGGCATTCGCACAGCTCCACTGACACTGAGTGGAGAGACATTAACTGTCCTCAAAGCTCAGCTGACATCACTCTTACGTCACAACAGCAAGCCGATGGCTCTTTTGTTCGGTCATACTTGAGATGCCCCTGGCAGAGCAGGTGGGGGTGGGGGACATGAGCTCAGGAATGACAAATACTCACTGGATCAGCACACAGGTGATAATGAGGACAGCCAGGGCCACAATGGAGACTACCACCAGGGCAGTGATGGCCTGCTTCTTCTGGCTGGCAGCCACCACTGCCAGGAGATCTGCATGCTCACAGCGAACACCCACGTACCCAGAGTGGCAGCTGTGGGAGAAAGGAGTGTTAGCCTGCTCTTGACGGAGAACGGAGGGCTCCTTACCCAGGCTAAGTTAGAAGGATCCGGGGCCCATTGAACAAACTACAATGGGCCCTGGCATCCTTTGTGATTGGAGACAAAGCTGTGAGGCAGTGAGTCCACTCTCCTGTCAAGGTGCTGCTTGCTGAGGGGAGGGAGAACTGATCCTCTGTTTTACCAAGGGTACCCTGTGATCACTGTCCTTACGTTAGCCCTTGAGTGCCAAAGGCAGTATTGATGACAAGAAATTGATAGAATTGATAGGTGATGAAACTCCTGGTTATTGTTCCTCTGTGTGCTATGTGTGTGAATGAGTGTGTGTGTGTGTGTGTGTGCATGTGTGTGTGTGAATGAGTGTGTGTGTGCATGTGTGTGTGTGTGAATGAGTGTGTGTGTGTGTGTGAATGAGTGTGTGTGTGTGTGCGCATGTGTGTGTGTGCACGCGTTCATGTGCATGCATGTGCTGGTACAGGTGTATGGGTGCATGCACATCTCTGAAGGCCAGAAGTCGATGTTGTGTTTCTTCCTGTATCACCCTCTGCCTTATTTTGGAGACAAGGTTTCTTGCTGTATCTGGAGTTTACCTAAATGGCGAGACTGGCTGGCCATCAAGTCCCAAGGATGCTTCTGCCTCCTCAGTTATGGGATTATATAGATTGCTACTGGGGGGGGTCCTATTCTCTTAGCAGAGAAGGGGAGGGGCAGTAGAGGAGTGACTGGGTGAAGGGAGAACCCGGAAGGGGGGCAGTAATCAGATATAAAGTGAATAGATAAATAAATGGAAGAAAAAAAGGGGGCTCTAAAGAATAAAGAACACAGAGTGGATCTTGGGCTAAAAGGCCCTACTGGGTACCTGCCACTGTGTCAGACTGGCTCTACAGCCATTCCAGGTGGGATCCCTGAGTCCTCTCAGCTCCCAGAGAGGCTCCAGGATAACAGGGTATGTTTCCTCAGATCATGGCTTTTGTCCAGGGCTGAGCGTCAGCATTTGGATGATGAAGGGACAGGTGGTGAAGGGGTTAATGGCAACCAGAAGATACTGAATATTTCTATAGAAGCTACAGATGCAAGGGCACACAGTCTTTCCAGACTCATCCAGGGTGGTTTTTATCTGAAACTCAATGACTTGGGTTTTATTGTTTTGCTTTTGAGACAGGGTCTTGGCTAGCTCAAACTCATGATCCTCCTGCCTCAGCTTTTGAATGTCTGGATGGCAGCAGCATACCACCAAGTGTGGCTGCTTGTTCTTTGGTTGGGGTTCTCCGATGCTTGGTGTGTTCTCTCATTTAATCTTGTCATGAAAAAGTCAAGTCGCCTGCAGTCCCTACACCTGCTCCCCTGGGGACTTGAAGGACATTTGTACCAAGTCCACGGCTGGGATCCTGCTCCCTTTCCTTTGTCGGGCTGGTAGGCTTATTATGGGCTAGCCTCTCGAGAGACTAGAAAAGATGAGAGTAAAAATCGAGTGTGGTGTAAAGGCCTTGTGTCCTTGGGAAAGAAAGCCAGGCCGGGATAACAGGGAAATAAGAGAATGCCTGAGGTTCTAGGCCATTAGGCCGTCTACACCGACTCCCGGCTCAGCGCAGTGGGGTGCAGACAAGACCTGTCTAACTAAACAAACAAACACAAGGGGAGCAGAGAGGAGACCCCGCTCACTGGGTAGACACTGGCCTTTCCCCCGGGGGCAGATGGGGACTGGCAAGGTGGTACAGAACCCAGGGCAGGTGGGGGATGAGCTGTTGGCTTGGGCCACACAGGGTCTGAGTTGTTTGTGTCTCAACAAGTGAGACAGGTCCTCTTAGCCCATCTTCATGCTCTGACTCTGGACCCAGACGTCCCTACCGTCCAGAGGCTCCCTGAATTATGGGACCCTTTCTGTGATATTTGACACCTCCTCCATGCAAGGTCTTAATCTACATCCTGCCAGTTCGATGGTCCACATGGTCCCTACTAGCCCCAGGGTAGATGTATGCACGGGTGGCCACACATGGGTGCTTGGGCATCAAGTCTGGTATCTCTCACCTGGAACACAGTCCCTCACTCTCTCCACACTGCTCCCACAGACCACATTCTCCCTAAACTACATGCTTTCTGCATTCACCCGCACGCCAGCCTGTCTGCTTTCCCACGGCTCGCTCACTCAGAGTCTCCCAGACCCCGCCCATCATTGAGCACCCTCTCTCCCATGTGCCCAACCTCTCCCCGCTGTGCCCACCCTCTCTCCCCTGTGCCCACCCTCTCTCCCCTCTCTCCCCTGTGCCCACCCTCTCTCCCCTGTGCCCACCCTCTCTCCCCTGTGCCCACCCTCTCTCCCCTGTGCCCACCCTCTCTCCCCTGTGCCCACCCTCTCTCTCCTGTGCCCCCCCTCTCTCCCCTGTGCCCAACCTCTCCCCTGTGCCCACCCTCTCTCCCCTGTGCCCCAACCTCTCCCCGCTGTGCCCACCCTCTCTCCCCTGTGCCCACCCTCTCTCTCCCTGTGCCCACCCTCTCTCTCCTGTGCCCACCCTCTCTCTCTCCTGTGCCCACCCTCTCTCCCCTGTGCCCACCTCTCCCCTGTGCCCACCCTCTCTCTCCTGTGCCCACCCTCTCTCCCCACCCTCCTTGCTCCTGGGGTCTGGCCTTGACCTACAAAATGCCCTGCTTCTCAGCAGTTCCTCATGAATGGGACAAAGGCAAGAAGTGACATCTTGTCTTCTCCTTAATTCCCAATCTTCTAATATTAGACTTAATTATGCCGATTATTTTAAGCACAAGTCACACAAGGAGGGAGGAGTGTCACCTCACCTGGCCACAGATGAGCCACACCCTCACTCTGATGCCACTTCTACCTCTGTCAGGCAGATTAAAGAGAAATGTACCTGTGTGTGTGTGTGTGTGTGTGTGTGTGTGTGTGTGTGTGCGTGCACGTGTGTGTGTATGCATGCATGCGTGCATAAGTGACTAAAATTCATTACATAAATGTATAAAACTGTAAGTTTTTTAATAAAAACAAACAATAAAAAAACTGAATAAAAAAGAAACCCCAAGCGAACATTCTCAGGCCTGCAGGACTGAGGGCGGAGCTCAGAGGGACAGTGCTTGCCTTGCATGCACAAAGCCCCAGGTTCACACCTAGCAACACACCCAAGAAAAGCAGAAAGCAGAAACCCTCTGCAAACCCACTTTAGAGGAAGCACATTGATTTCTGTGCCTTAGATTCACCAAACTCCTCTTCTGTCCAGATGGTGCCCCATGCGCTATGCTAACCAAGGCTGGGCATTATCTCTGTACTCAATGATACTTTGTATTTCAGGTCAGATCCTCAGGGCAGGAGCTCAAAGGTACACAGCTTGGCACAGGCTCTGTAGCCAAATTGGCCCGTGTTCAAAGCCCTTTCTTCACTTCCTGTCTATGTAACTTCAAGCCAGTAACTGCTCTTTACCTTCAAGAAGGCTAAAGGAGCCTTGTCCACATCGGCGAGCCGTGCTCAGCACAGAGGCAGGCTATGTCTCTGTTAGGTATGGAATTAGACAGCGGGGGATGGGCTGGGAGGCGGCTCAGTTGGAAAGGGCTTGCCTTACAGTGTGAGGATCTGAGGTCGAGCACCTGAGTGAAGCTTGTCTCTGATCACATTTTGTATCAGCTTGTGCGTCACACGCATCATCCCACGGGGCTAGGCTGGGAGCAGACTCCCTGGACCGCTGGAATGAGAACTGAGCTCACCTGAATCAAGAACTGGGTGTGGTTCAGAGGCAGAGAACACTCGTTTAGCCCTGGGTTCCATTCCCACCTCTGAAATAACTAAAAGAACTGGATCCACCCCATACTACTATCTTTCCCATGGGGCTGGGAGGCCAGGGCTTCCTCTTTAGCACAGAGGGAAGGGTCTCTTGGGACACCTCCTAGAGCTTTTCAGTGATGACACAGAACTCACACCCTTGCCACCTCCCAGTGTTCAGAGCTTAAAATTCTGGTCATGGACCTGAAAACTAAACCCTACTTAATTAAATCAATGAATGTGGATCGGTGCTCGTGTCCAGAGGCACAGCAGCAATCTCTTTGCAGTACTCTCTGTGCTCCCATGGCTGAGGCTGAATGGGTCCAGGTCACATGTATGGGACACTCAGCTGGATTTCAACTCAGGTCTGTCTGACCCCTCAGATCCCGAGAGAGACCCTCGCTGTCTGCTTTGGGTGGAGGTGGGGCAGGACAAAACCAAGGCATAATTCTCTCCAGTCCTGCCATGGGGTAATGTCATGCTACACCCCTGCTTGTCTGAAGTCACACCACCTTGCTCCCCCACTGGTGTTCAGAGGCTGATGGAGGTGCCTGTGGGGGTTCAAATCCCCCACATCTGGATCTGATCTCTGTGGCTGTAGGGCTGCCTGCCTGCCTGTGCCGGAATGTTGCTCATGGTCCGCTCTCTCTAGTGTCTGGCTATTCCGATTCACTGGCATGCATTGTGGCCAGCTCCCTGGCCAGGCCATCGGGGAATGTTTTCTTTGAGTGACAGAGATGTGTTTCTCTGGGGTCACTGACAGGCTCTTCAGTCACCAGGAACATCCAAGACAGTCTCCTGTGGCTCCTCACACTGGTCACCTGAGTGGATTCTGCCTCCTTCCGTCAGTAGACACATCACGTGCCCATGCCACCTAGGTACAAGGGTGGTCCCTGACCTTACATCTCCATAGTTTTCTGTTTCCTACATATCTTCCTGCCATGGTGTTGGACTCCAGTGAGATTTCTACAGCGTTCAGACGAACAGTCTCGGGCTTGTCTGAAACAAGCACATTTGAGGATGATTTTCGAGATTGTCTGACGAGTGGTATATTTTTTTATCCCCTAGTTTTAGAGTATGAAATGTTGCTTTAGGTTTTCTGGGAACCTAATTCTTCTTGGAGAGTGTGCTGAGAAGCAGTGCCCGCCTCTGCACCACATTCTCAGCTTGCTAGGGTTTCTTTACGAGTCCCTGACAGATGGGGCCCTACCTCAGGTATGTCAGTTTTATTGACCAGAATGTTGCATGTGTCAGCTCCTCCAAGCCGGGAAGTTCTTAAGAGCGGGGACAGAATGTTCTGGCTTTCCCTGTAGAGACTCGGAGTTTCTGGTCTGGTGGGAATTTGGTAGCTAGAACATTCTTTTGGTTACTATAAATATAAAGAAGGTGTAAGGTGTGGTCCTGTCTCTCAGAGCTGATGCATCAGAAGGGGTAGAGAAGCAAACCTTACCAGGTCTCCAGGTCAGGACAATGTGCCTTGCTTGGAGAGACTGGCTCTGGGCCCCCAGAGTGTTGTGCAGAGGAGAGGGCCTTGCCCTCGCAGCCCCCACAGTCTCTGATGCTAAAAGGGCCCTCTGTGGATTAAGGGCCACTCGCTGACAACACTCAGGGGTCATGTGACTGGTGAGAGGGAACCAGTGGGTTACTGTAAGAAAACAGGGATGGCAGTAGGTGGTGGACACCAGCATCCTGCTTTGGTGTCAGGCTATCCTGGGGGAAGGTGGGAGCCAGAGAGCTGGAGAGGACAGCCCTGTCTGGGTAGATACACCCATGTCTGGGTACATACACCCATGGGGAGTCAGGGCAATACTGTGTCTTCTGTTGAGTCAAGAGAAGCTGAGCACCTGTTGGGAAGTGTGAAGCCCAACTTCCAAGATGTACACAAGGACTTAGGGTCACCAGAGAAGAATTTGCAGTGTCATCTGTCACAGTAACATGCCCATAGGCTAAATACTGCCCCCAGACCCCCAAGATACAGTAGGGAAACTGAGAGAAGAAGGTGGTTGCTGTTTTCCATGGCCTTGGCTTTCCCAGGTTGGCAGAGTGTCCTATTCTCAGCCCTCGTCTCCAAAGGAGGCTTGTGACGGAGTCAGTACGACTGGTCCTGACCAGTTCGCTTGCTAGAGTAAAATGCCCAAAGTATCCTTGGAGACAGGGAGCTTGATGACTTGAGGTGAATTTTGTGACAGAAGCATTTATGTTCATCTTGTCACAGTCACAACAATGGTCATCTGCAAACATCTCTTTGTGAACTTACATGGCTCCCACTGTCCAGAGGATAAAGGCTCCGTTTCAGGGGACCCTGCTCTCCGGTTGCATCTTCTGCCTACCTGCTGCGGGTTCCTACCTGCTGCGGGTTCCTACCTGCTGCGGGTTCCTACCTGCTGCGGGTTCCTACCTGCTGCGGGTTCCTACCTGCTGCGGGTTCCTACCTGCTGCGGGTTCCGACCTGCTGCGGGTTCTGACCTGCAGCAGCCCTCAGCACCTGTGACTGCACATCTTTCTGCGATTACTACTGGCTCTTTTTTTATTTATGTGTGGAAGTGTGTGCACGCAAGTGTGTGTTCATGTGTGCATGCAAGTGTATGTGCCCAGACACATACGTTTGACACACATGTGGAGGTCATAGGGTGACCTTAAGGGTTGGTCTTCACCTCTTGTTTGAGACGGGATTTCCTTGTTCGTTGTTGTATACACCAGGCTAGCTGGACGCTGAGCTTCTGACAATTCTCCTGCCTCTGACCCCATCTCCTGGTACAGGTGCACTAGGATTACAGACATCACCCCTACTGCACTGGCTATCAGGTCATCAGGCTTATGTGGCGAGTGCCTTACCCTCCGAGCCATCTCCCCACCCCCTATTGTTGGCTCGTGTGTCATGTGTGAGGGAGGCTCAGTGCCTGCACAGGGCTTTGTGAGCCACCAGGGAGTTGGAGCCACCATGGTGTGATGTGAGCACTGACCCTTTGCACACCCTTCCAGCTACTTCACAGGCTGGATACAGAGTGTGGGGTGCATGGAAACTTCATCATAGAGGTTCAAGTACCCAGGTCAATGTTTTCCTCCAGGAACTCTCTAAGTAGAAAACTGAACTCTAGTCAGTTTGCTGTTTAAAAAACAGATCCCAGCTCCAGCACCCTGGGACTCCTTGCCCCCTGGACATCTGGTTGGCAGTTGCCCAGCCCTCTGGGTCTCAGATAGAGAGCCAGCCACATAGAAGCAAGCAAGCACTCTTTTATTGGGTGCCTGACCACCCCTGCCCTCCCCAAGTCTAGGGGATACTTACACACATGCTGGCTTCTCTTCCTGCACCAAAAACCTGCAGGTCCCATGGAAGCAGTACTGAGTGTGGGAATCTGGGCACTTGTTGAAGTGAGACACCACTGCAGCCGCCACGGGTGAGTCTGCTGGGGCAGAGAGACATCGTCAGACCTGGCATAGCTCACACTCAGGAGGAACTTCTGCCCTCATCTGATGCCTTCTGCAAAACTCATTCCTGATACCCAGCCAGGACTCAGAGTCTTCCTTACGCAGCCTGGGTATTTTTCTAAGATAACAAAATAATTTCTCCAAAGGCTTTGGTATAATTCAAAGATAGCTAGTTAGGTTCATTTGCAAAGTGGCGCACACCTGAAATCCTAGCACCCAGGAGGTAGAGGCAGAAGGGTCAGGAATTCAAAGCTAACCTAGTCTATATGTGGAGCTTGAGGTCGGTCCAGATTCCATCATCTCCAAACCCAAAAGGGACTAAGGAGTATCTCAGTGGGCAAAGTGATCACTGTGCAAAGATGAGGACCTGAGTCTGGGTTCCAGCACCCACATAAGAAGACATTACAGTGAGGATTGCAGCTCCAGCATTGTAGCCCCTGAGGGATCACCACACTGCAGAGCTCTATGCCTTGTAACAGAATAAAGGTGCTCATTACAGAAATACACCAACACACATGCAGGACGGACTCAACTTTCCTGCGTCTGTGTTCAGAGTCTTTGAAGGAGTCACTGTAAGCCAAGGCAGATTACCACCTCAATAACATCCCAAAGATGCCTGCCAGTGTACCCCCTGTCTCCTGTGCCATCACACAGCCCCAAAACTGGACTCACACCATGAAGAAAGTCCACATGACACCCAAAGGTTTGTCTCTCTGTCCTTGGAGCACAGGGTGAGAATGGGAAGCCTGTTACTTCTTGTTCTCTGGTTTTTGGGTCTTGTGTAGCCCAGGCTGGTCTAGAATTCAATATGTAGCCCAGGCTAGCCTCATCCTAGCCCACTATCTGCCTGCTACCTATAATGCATGCTTCCAGTCCTTTCTGATGCCCTTCTTTAGGCTAAAGGCCTCAGAAAGGCTGAATGAGCAGTGCTAACCCATGCTACAACAGCTAAATGGTAGTTGAAAAGAAAACCCTTTGCTTTAACTACAGTGATACAATTACCTTCGAAACTTTACCAGGAGCTTAATAGATTGCTGAACTGCCGAAGTAGTTCATTGAAACTACTGATATATCACAAAAACCACCGTAGAGAATAAAGCACGTCTTAATCCTCTGTTCATCAAGAGTCATAAAAACACAACACACACCGACATACTTGTCAACTTAAATTCCTCTTCTAAAAATCAAGGGCAATCACATTGTGACTAGGAAACTGCCTTTGTCTGGCATAAAAGTGTTTGTGGCCACCTAGGGCACCTCGGGGTACACTCAGATCTACACACAAGCTCATTCCTACTGACGTTCAAGGCTGTAAGGCTGGAGAGGGCTCTGCTGTGTGCCAGGTCCTGTCCTTAACTGTGTCAAGGCAGGGCAGGCAACTGACCAAAGATGGGTTTTGCCCGGGTATTGTCTCCTCATTGGGTAGGGGCAACATTGCTTCTAGTTTATCTAAGTAAGTTTATGAGGAGACTCCAAGTTCCTGATATCTTCCCCCAAGATTGGTTCTCTCAACTTCTTTTTCTCCTTTTATTTTTTAAATTAAAGTGTGTGTGTGTGTGTGTGTGTGTGTGTGTGTGTGTGTGTGTGTGTGACACTGCAAATGCTGGCAACTGAGTTTGAGTCCTCTGGAAGAGCATTACTGGATCTAAACTACTGGGTTATACCTCCAGCTCTTTCTCCTTGCTTAAAGGTGTCATTATGTAGCCCAGGCTGGCCCCAAATTTATATAAATTATCCTACTTTAGCTGAGGGCTAGAATTATAGGTGTGTACCATGACGCTTGTCCCCCTCTTTCCCTTGCCCCTCCCTTCTCTTTCTAAAACTCAATAAAATATCAAGAGCCATAAGGAAAGCTTAAGGAAATATAGCCAGGTAGAAAAGGTGGGGGAAGGGTAGGATACTGGGCAACATCTAAAGAAGGGCTGGCCCTTGGAGGGCAGGCCAGGCCCAGTCTCCTGCCCAGGGCCATCTCGTACAGGCACCATGTCTGATTAGCTATGGGGCTGATAGGAAAAGCAAATGTTCTGGTTAGGGAGTAGCCCAGCACCAGGCACTTGTAAGCAGCTGGGGTTTCAAAACTGCTCAGTTCCTGTCGTGAAGTTGACGAGAGGCCTCTCCATCCTGGAGACCCGACACCCATCTTGTGGACATACTGCTCTCTGGGGAAACTATGAAGGAGAGACCACAGACTCACTAATAAGGCCCAGAGCCCAGCCCAGCTCACAGAAAGAGTCTGGAATAGTAATCAGGGGAAGAGGAAGTCCCTGCCTCATCCACAGCAGGGTCAGAAGCCTGGGCAGACACCATCTGCAGGGTCTCTGGGAGTTGAAGTAGGGGAGCTCCAAGGTTGCCACAGCCACACCCCCGAGCAGTCTTGAGGAGGAGCCCTAATTGGCCTGTGTGTCTAGCCAGCTGATGGGGACCTACGAGACATCTTCCCCAGATGTAGCATTTGCCGGTTGTAAAGCTGACGTCATTTATAGCCCTTCCATCACTTCCGTAAGTAACCCAAGTAACTTTCCAACATGACAACATGACATCGGGCAGGATTTCCAGCCAAGGGTAGCAGTTCAGAGGCAACAATGGCAGAGCTGACTTCAGCCAGGGAAAAGCAGACACCAGAAGGGCGTTCCCTTCAGAGCTAGACAAGTATTTTACCATGAGGTCAAGCTGGAGACCCTATGGTTGAGGGAGGCTGGGTTCAGGGCAGCAGGCCTGGCTGTAGGGCTGGGAGGGGAATCATCTGACTCCACACAAGTGCTGTGGTACTCACTCCCCATACACACCCACATAAAAGATAGAAGATAGATGATAGATACATAGATAGATAGATGATAGACAGACAGATAGATAGTAGATAGATGACAGATAGATAGATAGATAGATAGACAGATAGGCAGATAGACAGACAGATAGATAGATAGAAAAGTAACCAACCAACCAACCAACCAGTTAAACCAATAAATAAGTAAGTGTAAAAGGTAAGTGTGCTTCCTATAACAGGATCCCAGAACACAGAAGTTCTAGATCGTTCAGCAGTCTTTTCCTGTCCTGGCTGATTTCCACCCTGTTGGGATTCGTCATTTCCCCTGTAAACTGACTTCAGGGCGCCCACCAGGCCCTATCCTCTCATTTAAAAGAAAGCGTTCTTCATTATTTTGCCAAATCTTGAACTACCGTGTAGCCTGTGATTAGTCTTTCAGATCCGGGAACTAGACATGCAGACAGCACACGGCTACAAGGCGCTAGAACTAAATGCTTGGCTTGTTCTTCTCTGACTTTGAGCAGAGCAAGAGTTGTAGGAAGTGAGGGCGCTGCCTACGTCTGAGATGTGAAACGCTGGGAGGCACAGGATCGAGTCTTCAAAAGCATCAGGGGAGGGAATGCTTAATGGAGGCAGCTCCTGGCAGAGGGGACGCTTTTGGGAGAAACGAGAGGGAACTCTGCTCTTTGAAAGAGGAGGAAACTGAATATGGCAACTTTTCACTCCCACAGGGGAGCACTGGCCAGAACCACACACAGATGCAAAGGGGATTTTCAGATGCCTGAGCAAAGGTCTACTGAGGAGTAGCTGGGCTGGGCTGGGGGCCCATGCATGACCTGTGATCTGCCTGCCGTTACACCTCTGCGCTATACCTCTGGTGCTCATGCCCAGGAAAACTGTGAGTTTCTGGTTCAGGGCAAGGCTTGGGCGGAGCTGAAATGGTTTCTGCAACTTGAAAGAAGTCACTGGGGTGCAACACAGGGAGCACAGGAACCAGTTTGATTTCCCCTGCTCATTTCTTGCTCCAGACAACAACCAAGAGTTATGATTGAACCAAACTTAAAGGCAGGCACCACCTTCTACCTTCCTACAGAGACACTGGCTACTGACAGCCCATGTCGGTGTAAGGAAATCAGACAGGGAGTCCAGCGCCATCGCTATCCTGGGGATCCCACCCCCAAGGGGCTCTCCTGCTGCGTCCACTTTGAAGTCAAAGGCAGAGCCAGCATCAAGTTCGAAGCTTCTTTCTCTTTCAGAGAGAGTGCAGACAGGCCTGGCCAGGAGCCTGCTGCAGCTGAGGGAGCTGAGTTTACAGTTTCAATCCAGCTGGGTTTTCGGAGGCAGGACTGTGAGGCTGGTAACTGGCATTAATGACATGAGCCACTGGCGGGCCATCTGACGGCAGGCGTCACACTCAGCATGGTGGGAGGCCACTGCTACTCTGTCTGCTGAATGAAGGAACCTGGGCAGAGGGCAGTGACGATGGTTCCATGCTGCTCACTCATTCAAGGCAGAGCTGTCCTGGCTCCTCCTCTGACACCTGACCACCACTTCAGGGCGTGCTCATGTGTGTAGAGGGGCAGGAAATCTTTAATGGGCACCATCACACCCAGACATTTGGAGATAAACAAGTCTGGGATTACTAAAAAAAATTCAGGAGCATTTTAGGATGAAAAGGGCTGAGATTCCCAAGGAGAATGGCTTAGACTGGCAAAGAAAATTTGGGAGCCTAAAATGTCAGTGAGTTAATTTGAAGTTTGGGATGGAGTTGGCTTCTGTGCACCCCACCTGATGTCACAATATGTACATTTCAGGGGTCGCCTATCTGCACCTGAGTATTGCTAGGGACCCTACCTACTTCCCTTGGAGTAGGGAAGGCCAGTCCCCTTCTAGCCTGAGTTCTATTTCATGGACTACAGGGGTGAAAGAGGGCAGATGGCTCCCTTCCCACAGCTGTTACTGCTCAGGAGACCCTGGGCTCAGCCTACAAGTTGTTCTTTTTGTCTATCCCAAAGTCTTGGTAATTTTAAGGGGGGAAAAAGTAGGCTATGCTTTTGCTTTGAAGACAGATGCCAAATGTCCCCCACCCCAGCATTTTAATCATTTGATCTCAAGCAGAAAGACCGTTTCTTTCATATCTTCAAACCAGAAAGCCCTTATTTTAATGCCGTGTTCTCGGGTGTCAGCTGGCGTTCTGAAAACACTCCCCCCCCCCGCCAATTTTCATTCATGCGGTCAATAAGGGAATACCTGTACTGAGCTCACAGAATCGGAATAGGAGGGCTCTGGGAGCCACAGGTGAGCCCTGCCAGCTGGGGAATTCTGCCCCTGCTTTGTTGAAGGAAGAGTCCCGTTAGAGCCCGGGGCTACCTGCCTTTGCCAGCTCTGAGTCTCTATTCTCTTTATAAATGGCAAGATTGTTAGGTAGAGTGGCTGACAGGAAACCCTCAATCAGCCCTGAGGAAAAAAAGGCTCCCCTCTGCTAAGTCTTTGAACCCTAATCCCTTCAAACCCTCTGCATCAAGGACTATAAACACTACACAGGCAGTTGTTTTTCTAGAATATTTTGTGTCCTCAGAACTTTTGGGGATGGTACCCAAGGCCTTGTGCATTTGAAGCAAATGCTCTACCACCAAGCCACACCCTCTGTCCTCAGAATCTCCAGCAGACGTCTTATTTATGCAATTTTTACACAAAGTCTCCGTGGGTAGATGATGTGTGTCTAATTCTGAATGAGGGGACTGAGGCTCCAGGAGGTGAAATTGAGGCAAACTCAGAAGCCTTAAAAACACAGGAGTAAGCCACACAGCGGTGGTTCATGCCTTTAATGCCACCATTCGGGAGGCAGAGGCAAGTGGATTTCTGAGTTTGAGGCCATCCTGGTTTACAGAATGAGTTCCAGGGCAACTAAGGCTACACAGGGAAATGCTGTTTCAGAAGACACCCTCCTCCTCCTCTTCTTCCTCCTCCTCTTCCCCCTCCTCTTCCTCCTCCTCCTCCTCCTCCTCCTCCTCCTCCACCTCCTCATCCTCCCCCCCCCTCCTCCCCTTCATCCTCTTCTTCTTCCTCCTTCCTCTCCTCCTCCTCCTCCACCTTCTCTTCCTTCTCCTCCTCTTCCCCCTCTTCCTCCTTCTTCTCCTCCTCTTCCTCCTCCTCCTCTTCCTCCTCCACCTCCTCTTCCTTCTCCTCCTCTTCCTCCTTTCTCCTCCTCCTCTTCTTCTTCCCCCTTCCTCTCCCCTTCTCCTCCTCCCCTTCCTCCCTCCCTCCCTCCTCCTCCTCCTCCTCCTCCTCATCATCATCATCATCATCAACAACAAGAATAAGAACAAGAAGAACAAACACCACAGGAGTAGGGGCTCAGTGGGTAAAGGTATTTGCTACTAAAACTTATCACTTGTGTCGATCCCTACAGGTGGGAGGAGACAAGCTGTCCTCTGATCTTCACACAGGTCCCATGGCACATGTAAACACAGACACAGACACAATATAAACACTCTCCTAATAAAACTGTAGGAGGAAGGCCAGGCACGGTGATGTAACTGAGTAATACACTTGAGAGGCTGAGGCAGGGTGGGGCATGAGTGTGAGCCTAGCCTGGGATACATCGTAAGTCCCCATCTCTGTCTCTACAGAATAAAGCAGTTGCTGCAAGGGGAGAGCCTTTGGTCTCAGACACATGTGGCCTTTTGTCCTTTCGAGTGTGCCACTGGTGTGGAGCAGCTGCCTTGACAGCCCTTCTGTCAAGATCCCGTCCCAAGGGAAGAGGTCTCAATGTTGGGAGGGCATTGTGGGTGAATATTTTTTTTGTAGTTTTTTTGTTTTTTTAATTTCACAAGATGGTGGCTTTAAGAGTTTGAAACAATACTGAAGCTTCAAACTCTGAGGGTTTGGGGGTGCAAACTCTGAGGGCTTAGGGGTGCAAACTCTGAGGGTTTAGGGGTGCAAACTCTGAGGGTTTGGGGTGCGCAGCCTGGCTTTATGTCTACTGTTTTAACCACAAGGCTGTAGTGTTGGTTACAAGACTGGGCTACAGGCATTTGGATCTGAATTTGAACAAGTAAAACCATGTAACTCCCTCAGTCTCTATGAGGAAAAGAGAAATCTGACGGTTGGTACCGCCCCCTCCTTCAGTTTCAGGAGCCGTGGAAACATTAAAACCCATGCATGTGATGCTCAAGCCCCTTGTGAACCCGGCAGCAGTCAAATAAAACCTCCAAACCTCCTCTGCCATGCTCGAGTTGCTCCCAGACCACTCAGCACCCAGGGCAGTGGAAATGAGGCACGACTGGATGGCGCTGTACCACACCCGATAGGGAGTCATGACAGGGAGTCTTACGGGTTCATACACTGTGGCGGTGGGAGCATGTGGCAGTCTCCTCAGATCATGGAGGATCAGGAAGCAGACAGTGCTCCAGAACCAGCCGGGGCTGCATCAAAGTCTTTCAAGGCTCTCTCTTAGTGACCTACTTCTTCCCGTGAGGCGCCTCCCAAAGATTCCGGTCTCCCAAATTACTGCGGCCAGCTGGAGAACAAACACTCAAAACAAGGGCTTGTGGGGAGCCCTTTAGATTCAGACCATAACAAGCCCCAACTCGGGTGTTAGAGGGAAGGTTCAGTGGCTGGAGCCTCCCTTAACACACATGCATGTTGCTGTATTCTCCATGGGTCCCTGGAACCTCCCTGTCCTCTCCATCACTCTCCCTCTCACTATTACTCTTTTCTTTTTTGGGGGGTGGGTAGAGTCAGGGTCTCACTGTGTAGTTCTAGCTGACATGAAACACCTTGTGTAGACCAGGCAGCCTGGAACTCACAGCGATCTGCCTGCCTTTACCTCCACGTGCTGGGATTAAAGGCTAGCATTTGTTATACATCTCTGTTTGTGCGCCCTAACTGTCATCCTCCTGGGAGTAGAATCAGTGTGACAAGGGATCCCCCCTTCTGAGACTTCTGAGATCTTTGGTCAAGCTGCAGCCACTGTAGTTAGCGACCACCGCAAAGGATGAAGTTGTTTCTTCATCTTTCTGTCAGTGTTGGCTATCGCTTTTCAGATCCCTTTTGGCCAATTTATTAATTTAAAAATTACATATTTGTATGCGTGTACATCTATGTGTGAGTTTGTGTGTGTGGAGGCCAGAAGGGGATGTCAGACCCCTGCAGCTGGAGTTGCAGGCAGTTGTGCGCTGCCTGGTGTGGGCGCTGGGAACTGAGTTCGGATCCTCAGGAAGAGCAGTCCGTGCCCCTCAGCAGTGAGGCATCTCTCCAGTCCTTTGAGTCTGCATGGCCCATCTTTGTGATTTGGGTTGTAGACTTTTTTCTCACATGATTTTCGACTTCTCCATTTTTGACTTTAATTAGCCGGCTACATCTCTTGCCTATCTTTTCCATGGACACACCCTTTCTTGCTTATTTAATAAGCTCTCTTTAAACTACTAAGGATAACAATTTTGTATCCTGTCATGTATACTACAAATAATTTGTGGTTTGCATTTTCATTTTGTTTATGCAGAAGACACCTTGACCTTGTAATTAGAGGCTGTCCCTTCCCTGAGATTATATAAATATTTACCCGTGTTTCTACCACTGGGTTGTTTACACAAATGTAAGCCATCTGTAATTTATTTTAGTGTTTAAAGTGTGCATTATTATTTCCTAAGTGATCTGTCAGTTACCCCAGCCACTTTTCAACCAGCTCATGTTTCCTTGCTGATTCAAACGGCTACCTCTGTTACCCAGCAGGACTCCCTTTCTGGTTCTTCTGTCTGCTCTGATTCCAAACCATTTGTTATGTAGCCTGGCAATACCGTCTGTCATTGACCCCCCCAACCTCACTCCTTAGTTGTAAACATAGTTTGAATATTTTTAACCTATTTATTTTCTTCCATATCAACTTTAGGACCTGCCTTGATTTTCACAATTTTTTTTTAAGGTGAATTGGACCAACACGTTAGGGACAGCGGGCTTATTTACAGCTTGGACTTTTCTAGTTAAGAGACACACAGGGCCTTTCTATGTGGCCAGGGCTCAGTTGTGCATCTGCGGTGAAGATCCACCACAGGGTGGGAGTTATTACTTCCAGGTCATGGCCTCGGTCTTGTTAACCATATGGAGAGACTCAGCAGATGCTTTAGACAGTCACGACCCCCTGCAGTGCTGAGTGCCAGAGGCTGGCAGGGTGGACCAGGGCTGCTGCGGTAACAACCAAAGATGTTGTTGTGATGGTTCTGCTACACCCATCCTCCATGATTTTGGCCAAGTCACAGCGCTCCCTGGGTCTGTCTGTATCTTTGTAAAAGATGAGGTAGTAGTAGGTCTATACAGATTGGAGTCTATTAAAACTGAGCTGGTTTGGTGGCGGCTCAACCGGTAGAGTTCTCTTGTGAAGCCCGGGGTTCCCTTCCCAGTACTGTATAAACCCACTGTGGTGCCGCATACTTGTAAGCCTGGCATTTGGGGGATTGAGGCAGGGGGATCAGGAGTTCAAGGCTAGCCTCAGCTGCACAGTGACATTGAGGCTAGCCTGGACTAGAGCCGCATGGGACTCTATTTACTTCTTTGTTGCTGTGATAAACACCACGATCAAGAGCAACTTGGGGAAAATGTGGGTTTATTTGGCTTATATGTCCCATGTCTCCATTCACTGAGGGTCGCCAAGGCAGGATCTAAAGCAGAGACCACGGAGGAATGCGGCTTACTGGTTTGCTTCCTATAGATTGTTTGGCCTGCTTGCTTATACAATCCAGGGGTGCCATCACCCACAAAGGGCTGGGCCTTCCCCCATCAACCATTAATCAAGCCACAGGCCAACCTGATGAAGGCAATTCCCTAGTAGATTTTCCCCTTCCCAACATGACTCTAGTCTGTATCAAGCTGACAAACAACAATTGACCAGCGTAGACCCTGTCTCAAAAACAAAAATGGTGGGCGAGCAGTTCCCAATGGAGAAGGCAAGGCCCATAGGCAAGCGTGTATCAGTGAGTGTCCAGGTGGTTGTACAGTAGTGGCTGCTTCAGAGACAGATGGGGAATTAGAATGTGGCTCTTGAGGCACAGAAAATGCGGGCTCGGTCTCCCTCTGTAGGAGCGTGTATGGCTAAGAAGTGGTACCAGGAGGCTAACTAGAGCCATTGTGACTGAAGAACAGAAACCCCGGATGATTTTTGACCAGAGAGTGGCTGTGAGGGAAGGCTGGGCTGGAGTAAGTTCTCACAGTCCCTTCCTCCTTCCTTTCCCTTCCTCCTTCCCTTTCTTCTGGTCTTTCCTTCTGTTGTTGAGAGAGTGTCTCCTTGTGTATCCCAGGCTGGTCTTGAACTCCCTATGTAGGCCTGGGTTGGCCTTGAATTCATTCTGTAACCCTGGGTGTCCTCAAACTTGTGCAATCCTTTCTGCCGCAGTCCCACAGAGTGCCGGGGTTACAGGTGTCCTACTCCACTCCGGTTCCTAATCTGTCCCTTTAAGCAACATCTTTGGCATCACTTCACCAGCTTCTACCCACTCAAAGCAGTCAGGGCCTAGTACAGAAAGCCCAGGCCACTCCTGACGGTTCCTTGGCTCATTAACTCAGGGACCTCGGTCTTGATTTATCTCTCTAGGAGCTGAGAGGGCAAGGGAGGCACAGAGTAGGATGGACTTCCCCATTCCAGGAGACAGACCAGGCGTGGACCCTCTGAAAGGAACTGGGTGTGAGGGGTATAGGTGGTAGCTGCCCCCTTCCTCCGGGCCCAGAGAGGGAGCCTGGATAGGCTGTGCACAGATCTACTCCAGGACTGCCCTGGTGCCCAGCACTGCCTGTCTGACCTCAGGAGGCTTCACAGCCTAGGGCAGAGCTGCCCCGGCAGGTGAGTGTCTGCTCCCACCAGCTGCTGGGGAGCGGTGGGCGTTGGAATGCTGCTCCTCACCATCCTGGCCTCGCTCAGCCTAGCATTTCACACACCCCTTCCTTAACCTCATTCTCTGTCTGTGTCATTCCTCTTCCCACGCAGTGTTTACTAAAATCCTGCCTCCACCACGGGAAGCACGAGACTCAGGTTCCCTGGGCCTCCTGGGAAAGTTCCCACAACCTGACAGCCACCAAGCACAGAACCACTGCGTGGCCATTCCACAACACCCGCTGCAGGCCAGAAGGCCCCAGCTTCCACCTTGGAGGGCGTAGATCTTGTCAGAGACATGAAAGCCACCAGGTAATGTCAGAGGAAAACTGACTCTCCCTCTGAGGCGTACAGACAACTCATAGGAAAAGAAAAGGAAGACCCATCCACGTCTTGGTGGCTTTGCTGTTTGCTCATGGCTGAGGGCAGCAGCCAGGGGACAAAAAGAGCCTGCTAGGTGTCTGATGGTGTCTACAGCCTGGTGTCTAGCTGTGCATTCTCTTGAACAGTGTGGGTCTTGTAGCTTAGACGCTTGTCAGATATGCAGACTGTCAGGCTGCCCCCTCAGCCCAGAACTATGTCCTAACCACCACAGAAACAGTGCCGCATATGCCGCAGCCAGGGAAGCGACGCCCCGGCCCACTTCTTCTCAGCCTCAGCTACGTGCAGGTTGGAGAGATCAACTTGGAAAAGTACGGGGCCTGTGCCCACCCCCGCACCCAGGATAATGACCTAATTGTTCTGAGGTGCAGTCAGGACAATAGCTTGTTCCTTGGGGTGTCTACTGTGTAGAAAAGTTTGAGAGCCAATGGTTTAGGATACATATAAATAGATTAAAACAAACAAACAAGAAAACCATAAAGGAGATTTTCCTTCCCAGACTATAAATGGAAGTACAGAGAGAGGTGTGAACCATCACAGAAAACCTCACTGAGAACCGACTGAACACTAACAAACAACCCATCTGATGTAACTTAACCATATGGTGTCAGTAAACTTAGGAAGAGAAAATGACAATCACTGAAATCTGTTCTTCAGCGTAGCTCAAAGGTAACATCGCCCCCCAACCCCCATCATGTCCTCATGAATACATTTTGAAAAACAACTTTCTCACACAATGGTTTTTCTGGCATTGGTGAACTAGGCCGTTTCGAAGTTTTCTAAGCCTGACTTTATTTCCACATAGTGGGTTTTAGTCTGATAACATGCAGTGTGCTAGGGTTCCCTGGGCTGACAGGAAGGTCTAGTGTTCGCTCTCAGAGCACAGACTTTCCTTTGACGCACAACCTCCTTTACTGTAGTTGGACATCAATCTCTCTAGCTTAGAAAGGAGGTTTTATTTCTGTGCCAAGGGACAGAACTTCCAAAAAACACAAATGCCTTTCAGCATCGTGTAGGGTAAATAATCAAGGGTCTGTGAATCAGTCTCTAACTTCAACTCATCAGTGAGCTGGGGATGGACAGCCAGGCAGACGGTCAGCCCTTGGAGCTGTGACTTGTTTCCTGGACTGCCTAGGCCTCAGCTTTATCTGCTTCTGGGGTTTTCCAACAAAGAGTACATGTGCACAGATGAACTAGCGCTTGGCCTCTGAAGTCCCTTTGTGTTGTCTGTAGTGTGTGCGCATGTGTGTGTGCATGTATGTAAGCATGCGTGTGCGTGCATGCATGCATGCATGTGTGTGGAAGGAAAAAGACAACCCCAGTGTTGTTCCTCAGTGGTTACTCACTTTTCTGTGGGGGAAGAGCAAGGACCTGTCAATGGTCTGGTACTTTTTAAGTAGGTCAGGCTGGCTGGACAGTGAGCCCCAGGGACCCTCCTGGCCTTGCCTTCCCAGCATCTGGCTTACAAGTGTAGGCCACCACGTCTGAGTTTGGAAACTTACGTTTTATAAAAGTGTTCATAGAAGAAGAAAGGGGCAGAAAGATTGTAGAGCCTAAAGAATGGGAAGTTTGCTGAGGGATTTTTGTCTCCTAGAAATGCCAGAGAAGCTACATCCGTGAAGTCTCACCAAGATGTCTTTTCAAACATGAGCTGCAGAGGACAACCCTGACAGGCACGCTCACACAGAAGGGGGAAATCTCATGGGACCCTAGCCTTAGGCCAAGAACTACAGGCTACTAAAGAATGCCGAGAGTGGGAGGGGCCCCCAAGTGGGTTATCTAACACCAAGTGGTCAGTTGAAGTCACATCCGTACAGGAAACATATGTACCACCAGGTTGTACTTGTACATGGTGTTGAGAAGGAGCCCTTAAGACCCAAGGAGGGAGCCTGTGTCTTGGGGATGGGGTGCGCCCCGCCCCAAGTTTGGCTCAATGTTGCAACAGAGAAATGCACAGAGGCTAGCCTTAGACTGGGGGAAGTTGGTACCTGAACTCCTGTGACGGAGATTCAAGGGAGAGGAAAACAAAGGGATTGAGAGAGGAGGGAGTGGAACAAGTCCAGAGACCCCACATGAGGACCCAACACGAGGATTTGGGAAGGAGGAAAAGAGTGTGAGCTGGTGTCACCTTGATCCTACCTGCCCTGCCATCCTACAGGACACCTTAACAGGTACCTGAACGTGACATTTCCTTCTGCACACCTGGCCCAGGTGGGGCCGAGGGGAGAGCATGGATGGGATGAATGGGCCCTGTGTTGGAGTGTGGTCAGTAGGGATGGCCCTGGCGTCTTTGCAGCTGGACAGCACCTCCTCTGAGGTCAGGCCTGGAGGAGATGAAGTGGCTGGCTGCCTGCGTCAGGCTGCCCTACATCTTTCCGTCAGCAGACAAGCAGGTATTATCTTCCCATTCCACAGGCAGGAAGTGGAGAGGTCGGGCGACTTGTCTAAGGTCACTTTGCTGGCTGGCATAGGAGCTGGTCAGAGCCCAGGACCCTTGTGTACTCAAGGCCTAGCTTTCTCCTCCTCTTTTCGAAGCTGCTGCCAGATTTCTTTTCTTTTCTTCTTTTTTCTTTCTTTCTTTTTTTTTTTGCTGTTCCTTTTGATGATGAACCATGTTTGTAGAAAGTAGGGGGTTTTCACATCCCTAACTAATTTCACACCCTTTCCGCACGCTGGACTAACAAGCTATCTGTGCGCCCCCCTCACACGCTTCTCAATCACCGTTTGTGCTACGAGTGTGCTCAAAAGACAAAGGTGTCTTTCACGTTATTCCCTCATTAAAACACTTGGCTTTTGTGTGAATGCTGAAAACCGTCAGTCAGTTGTTCGCAGCGGTTCTAAGACTGATTCAGTCGGTTGTTAAGGAGAGTCCTGATTCTTGCAGACACAAACTTGAGAACAGTGTGTATATATTTATATTTAACAGATTCAAACTCCAAGTGTAATGGATACAATTATTCTGACATCTGTGCTTATGTATCCCGGAAAGGCATAACTGTAAAAATATTTCTTATTCTTTAAATTAAAATATAATTATAGCATATTAATGTCAAAAACCCCAATATGTCCATATCGTTACCGAGCACGGAGTGAGGACTCTTCTTCCCACCTGTGTGTTTCCTGTGGCTTCAGGAAGGACATGGAGCAGGAGCAGGACTCACTCCCTCTTCTAGGCAAGTCCTGGAAAGTCTACCGTTTGGCCCTATGATGATGCTAAGAGTTTTAACCTTCCCTTTCAGACATTTTATCTCATTGTTTTAAACTATGTATATGTTCTATGTCTCTATGTGGGGATGTGAGTGTGAGGGCTGGTGCTGGAACAGCCAGAGGCATCGGATCCCCTGGAGCGGAAGTCACAGGCAGTTGTGAGCCACCCCACACGGATGCTGAGAGTGGAGCTCAGGTCCTCTGTCAGAGCAATATTCTCAGCTAAACTCTGAGTCACCTCTCCAACCCCGCATCCTAAACGCTTTCTTTATATGAATTTGTAGTGACCTGGGGTATAAGTTGGAGCAAGAAGGCTCTTCTAGGAAATATTTCTAGAAAGATCTAGGACCACCACGCGTAACCTGAAGGGTCCACACCCAGGGCCATGTACACCACGGCCTCCATTTGTTAGGGTTCTGATGGCTCCTAACTGCTATATCCACCCTCTGTGCCTGCACAGCACTCACAGAAAGGAGGATCCTCCACAGGAGAAATATGTCAGTCAGCTGAGCACACACCCCAGAAAGGAAAATGCCTTCAAGACAAATCAGCGAAAATTTTCTCCACAGCCTCACCCACATTTATTAAGTGTCCTAAGAGCCAGGCACATACTGGGGTAAACACAGCCCCAGAGCAAGGAGGGGGCCTGAAGGATGAAGAGAGAGACCAGAGAGGTGACTCCGTCCATCTGCAATGGCTCTAGGTCCTTGAGCCTCTCACCACGACCACCTAAGATGCACAGAAGGCTGGAGTTCAAATTCGGTCTCTGCTCTTTCAAATGTCTCCTTTATTATTGCCACTATGACAAAAACTGCAAATTAAATGACTTAAAAACCACACAGTATATTGTCTTACAGTCCTGGAAGGCACAGGTAACACAAACGTCAAGAGGACAGAATCAAACAAGAATGACCAACTGCCCAGCCACCTCACTCCACAGCCTTCAGAGGCGGCCTCAGTTCTTTAGCCTGAGATGCAAGTCTGTTCCCATCACCACATCTCGCACCCAGTCCTCTGCTGTCTTGATTTCTTATTTTAAGGGTCCTCGAGATTACAATCGGACCATCTTCTTGAAATAATCCCACTTCCAAATTGACTGTCTGCAAAGCCCATTTGTCTACAGAGGTAGCATTGTCACAGTTTCTGGAGGCCTGGGGTAGACATCTTTGGGGTTCAATCTGTCACACCATGCAGAGTCCCCTTCTGCCTGCTGTCTTTAATAAGATATTCTCTACTGTAGTGTCCCTACATTTAAAGACATATTTACTTATTTTATGTGTATAAGTGTTTTGTCTGCATGTATGTCTAGGCACCACGTATGGGTTTGGTGCTGCCAAGCTTGGAGGTCAGAAAAGAAGGGCCCTAGAAACCCTAAAGTTGGAGTAAAAATGGCTGAGCTGCTACGCAGGTGCTGGGACTTGAACTCCAGCTCTTTGTAAGAACAGTAAGTGCTCTTTTTTACTAAGTCCTCTCTGCAGCCTCAAGACAAAGCCTATGTCTAGGCTTGAGGCCTCCAAAGGAATGGAAATCCCTGTGAGGTAGCGTTGGTGCACATAATGGGGCAAAGCAGCAACAGAAGAAAGACTCAATGCTGTGTGTGTGAATGGTCACAGGCCACACCCAACAGAATCCAGAAAGTCAAACATGTGACTCTGTCTGCTGGAACCATATATATCTAAACTGCAATGGGAAACCAGAGGTGAGAACTCTGACCCCAAACTCAAATCAACTTGAAGGGTGAGAGAGCCTGAGAAACTTGTGTCAAGTTGGAGAAAAGTCTCCGAACCGTAGTCCCCCACCCGTTTTGGTTCTTTTTACACACGTGGCCTCTCTTGGCCTTCTCCAAGGTCTCCAGCACACAGGCTGCCTGGCCATTCTTGCATCCCACAGGGACGCCAATCCTTCCTCAGCAGCAGCTGATCGCCTCGGCACTTTGAGTTTCCTTATACAATCACTATTATTACTACTGTTTTTGGGGTGTGCAGGGTGCCCGTGTATTATGTTGGCATGTGTAGAAGACAGAGGATGCCTTACAAAGGAAAGCCTCTTCTCTCCCTCCACCATGTTGGTCCTTGGAGGTTGACCTCAAGTTGGTAGCCTCGGCAGCACTTTCACCCGCTGAGCCATCTTGCCTGCCCACCATCCCACGCCCCAGCTAGGTCTCAACATAAATCCCCCCAGTGCTTATTTCTTTAGGGTAAATTCTTACGAGTGTGACAGGGGGAGGCAGAGCCTCCCTGCAAAGCCTGTGATGAACGCTGACAACCTGCTTTCATACGTTGTCAGATCTCACACGCCAGCGATGCCTGTTTCCGACTCTCCCCACTGTGCACCAACACTGCCTCACGTGGGTTTCTGTTTCTTTGGAGGCTTCAAGCCTGGGCGTCTGCTTTGCCTTTCTTGGTCTAGGGAGTTGTTATTTTACAAGATGCCCATTCAAGTAATCTGCTCATTTTTTAGTCAGGTGTTAAGACTTCCCACTGCTCTGACAAGTACTCTATATACTAAGGATATGAATTCTTTTTAGCATTTAAGAACAGAGATATTGACTATGTATTTTTTTTCCTGTAGTGGCTTCTTTTGTTGCTCATAAAACTATAATTTTTATAACTGTTTCCCTACACTATTTATTCTTTAATGGTTTAGTTATTCTTTTCTTTCACTCATTCTTTCCCTCCATGTCTTCCTCCTTTTCTGGTACTGGAGATTAAACTCAGAGCCTCATGAACGTCAGGCAATTGTCCTATTTCCCAATCCCTAATATATAATGTATGTAATATGTAGTAAATAAACATAATGCAATAAAATAAATAAGCAAAAACATTTTTGTGACAGGTTTTCACACAGCCCAAGGTAATGGCACCTTGATCTGGCCCCCACAGGATGGCCTTGAACTCCCGACCCTGTTGCTTCTGCCTTCTGAGTGCGGGGTTGCAGGTGTGCACCTCCACTCACTGTTTACACAGTGCTGGGGACACAGCCCAGGGCTTTGCTGGGCAAGCACTCTACCAACTGAGCCGCACTGCCAGCCTCTCGCGTGTGTTTCTTAGAGAATTCTTATGCTTCCATCTTTGAAATACTTCAACCTGCAAACATTTATTTTAAAATGCCGTCTAGCTTCCGAACCTAAATCTGTTTATTTCAGATGCTTACTGTCCTGTATCAGTGTCACTGTGGCAGGGACTGCCCTCTACCTAGAGATGTGAAACACCGCTGTATCCCATGTCAGCTTGTTTCGTGTGACCGTGTCTTGAAGAGTGCCCAGTGTCAGGATGAAGGTCAGTAGTTTCCTCAAAGCCATGGTAACCAATTCAAAACATGGAGGATTGGGGGAGGGTGGGTTTCTACCCATGGCATCAAATTCCACTGCGTAACATATTACGGAGCCTTGATTGGCTCGAAAACTCTGGGTTTGGAATTCCTGAAACTGCAGGGATAGGGAGGTGGCTCAGGGTTAGAAGGGTTTACTGCTCTTACAGAGGACGCACATTCGGTTCCCAGCACCCACATGGGGGCTCACAACCACCCGTGACTCTAGATCCAGGGGATCTGATGCCTTTTCTGGCCTTGGAGGTACCTGTACTCACACACACGACAGCCACACCCCCTAACATACACAGAAATAAAATTACATCTTTAAAGATGATAATACACAACATTGTGTTGTATATGTAAAAATTTAAGAAAGGGAAAAAGTCCCCAAAATAACAATCGTAGAAATAGTTTTAAAACATCCTGGGAAAGATGGCCTTCAGAGAGGTTTGAAACACAGATTCTGTAGAACACTTGGGAAGAATCTTTAAAAGGTGTACTCAGGATCTATTTGTGGAGCACCACAGTCTTTCCTTTTAAGGTAACTTATTTAGCAGGAACTGTGCTGTAGCAGCACAATGGTGTAAAATTGTTCTCATTGGTACATTTGCCATTGAGGAACCCACTTACTCTTCCAAAGCCTTCAGATAAGGGAAAACTTGACTAAATGACACTAGGTTTACCTTTAAGGGTAAGATATAAGATATTTAAAGACACAATGTTCCTTTAAACGTGGAGAGATTTGTACCATCAAATATTCTAATAGACACAATGAAGTGGAAGTAATTAAAGCATTCTAACACTGGCATGAGAAAAGTTACCCCTGTAAGCCAGCATGGAAGACCCCAGAACAGATCTAGTCACCCATGCAGCCAGGTGACATGGGACGAAGTGGTGTTTCACATCTTGTGGGCACGGGCTGGTCATGCCACAGACTCCGAGGAGGAAGGGCAAGCCCCCAAGAGGGCTGACCGTATGCTAACTATGACAACATCTCCTGCCACTATCAACTACAGAATAATTGGCTTAGAAGCACGCTCTCAGAACACAACCCAGGTAAAGCCTGGCACAGCGGCTCCCATCTATAATCCCTGAACTTCTACAGTGAGATGGAAGGCTTGGAGGCCAGCTGGCCTGGCATGTAAACCATCAAGTGAAAAGAGACCCTGTCTCTAACAAGGTAAAGGCAAGGACTGACCAACGTTGTCCTCTGACCTCCAGGTGTGCCCTGTAAAACTAACACACACTCTCTCTCTCTCTCTCTCTCTCTCTCTCTCTCTCTCTCTCTTTTTTTTCTTCTTTTTTTTTTTCGAAGCTGGGTACTGAACCCAGGGCCTTGCGCTTGCTAGGCAAGCGCTCTACCACTGAGCTAAATCCCCAACCCCATCTCTCTCTCTCTCTAACAGACATTCTGGAGGTCTGAACCCAGTCCTCATGAGCACAGTAAGCACCTAACCCACCGAGCCATCTCCTCAGCTCTTCACATTTGGGGCTGTGGCTGTTCTCCTTACGTGCGAGTATTTAATTTGTGAAAACAGTAATTTAGCTCCTGTCCAGCCAGGGTTTATAGCAAGTTACAAATCCTTTATAAATGCCATTGCATCTATTCACAGTGAGGAAAATTATTAGGCACAAGAAGAAAAATAATTAAAACCAGCTTATTTTAGCATCAACTCTTAGCTCTGCTAACACTAGAAAGCTGGTCTTTTCTTTCTTTTTTTTAAATAATCAAAACTGACTTTACAGGCAATTTCCAGCTTACAGGACAGTAGGCAGAATGCCATGAGGCGGTGTGAGGAGGTGTTGGTCACTGCTTCTGGGAACTGGCCTTCTGTTCCCACAATAGGCTGGAAAAGATGGCAGGCGGAACCTGGGGCCAGCGTCAGTGTGCTAGGCAAGTGTACAGACACTGCGTGTTAGTTTTTATAACCTTGACACAAGTAGGGTCACGTAGGAAGAAAGAACCTCAACCGAAGGGTTACCTCCATCAGACTGGCCCGTGGACATGTCTGTAAGCCAGGGGGACAAGCCAGAAGCAGCTTCCTCCACAGTTCCTGCCATTGCTTCTGCTTCAGTGCCTTCCCTGACTTCCCTCATTGTAGACTGTTATGGAGACGCGGAAGCCATTTAAACCCTTTCCTCCCAGTGGTGGCTGGAATGAAAACGACCTCTATAGGTGCACATGTCTGCAGGCTGAGTCCCCAGTTTATGAACTGCTTGGGGAAGGCTAGGAGGTGTGGCCTTGTTTGGGTAGTGTCACTAAGGGTGGGCTTTGAGGTTCCAAAAACCCATCCCTGTCTCAGTCTTTCTTTGCCTGTGTCTGTGGATGTGAAGCTCCCAGCTATGCTCTCGGCACCATGCCTGTCTGTTTCCCATCATGATGACCACAGACTGGACCTCTAAAACTGTAAGCAAGCCTCTCATCAAATGCTAAGAGTTGCTTTGGTCATACTGTCTCTTCACAGCAAGAGGACAGTAACTAAGTCACCCACCCCCAAATTGCTTTTGGTCATGGAGCTTATCACAGCAGCAGATGACAAACTAGAACACTGTAGGCTCCCGTGCAGATGGAATCACCGGAAGGCTTGTATGGGGCTCCCTAGGACCAGGTGTCCCAGTTGGTGAATGGGCTGTGGGGAAGCAGCCATATGGGATACCTGTGTCAGGGTGAACAGGACTCAGGAAACAGGGTACAGCTCCAGGCTCAGGTTGGAGACAGTGTACAGAGGAGGGAAATCAAGCCAAGGAAAGAGGGTTCCTGATCTCACGCCAAGAGAAATGGAGGGAGTACAAAAGAACCCCCAGTTACGGCTGAGGCCTGTGCAACGGTGTGGGGGTTGTCCTCTGTCCTGCTCTGGCTTTGGGGTTAGATGAGGATCTGTCCCATGCAGATGAGCTTCGAAGGTCCCTGTCTACACCTGCCAGGGTGTGATGGCCAGTGTTTGCATGGTGCTATAGGGAGTAGATCTTTCACATTCATTGGGTCCTCATGGCCACTGACAGTTATAGCTGAGATGCTGTTTGCGTCTGAATCAGGGCTCCAAGGTCTTCACTCTGCCCCACAGTTCTCACTGTGGCTACATTCTAGAATGCCAAGGCAGGGGTTAAGAATGCTGCACTCATGTTGGGGAGTCCACCCCAGACCTATGAATTAGAGTCTCAGAGGTGAAGTAGATCTGACCCACAGTAATCAAAATAAAGATGACTGCTGTACATACTTATTCATAAGATACTCATTCTAAACTCACTAACCTACAGAATCCACAGTCTGTTGTTTGTTGCCAATGCTTGGCTTGGACTAGCCATGTATGAAGTGCTCCTCAGTGGTATGGGGCTGTCGTATGGGACAGTGTGATTTTCTACACAGAGGCCAGAAGGTTTCAGAGGTGGCTCCTTTTGTGGAAGGCACATATGCATGTGGCTTGAGCAGCAGGGTACGGGGTGGGGGTGGGGCCCTTTTACTTGAAAAGAAAGCATTTACTGAGCCAGATTTTCCTTCTTTTCTTCTTTGAGACAGTATCACTATATGGCTTTAGCTGGCTTGGAGCTTGCTATATAGACCAGGCTGGCCTCTAACCCTCAGGCCTGCTTTTTGCCTCCTGAGTGCCATCATGCCTGACCTGAGCCAGATAATAAATTATGTTAGTCTTTTAAAAAGGAAGAGGAGGAGGAAGAGTAAGAGGAGGAGGAGGAGGAAGAGGAGGAAGAAGAGGAGGAGGAGGAGGAGGGAGAGGAGGGGAGGGGGAGGAGGGAGAGAAGGGGGAGGGGGAGGAGGAGGAGGAGGAGGAGGGAGTGTCCTGCAGGGGCGGTGTTGTAGTTCATTCAGTGGTTAAGTGACTGTCTGGCATGCCCAAGGCCCTAGATTTGATCCTCAGTACTACACAGCCACATACCATATTCTAAAATACAAAATTACCATATTCTACATGACAGGGACTGTCAGGGTTCACCCCATGTTTCACAGCTGTCCTGACATGGCCGTCTCATGGGAAAGTTCTGCCAGGAGGTACCCATGACCAGACCCCTGCAAATACACAGGAAGAGGCCACCACTGGACCTGAGGAAGACATACGGGCTCTGAGGATGGACACTCACAAAGCTATGCTACTTAAGACCTTAAAAAGTAATTTAACACAGGGGCTTCCAGGACCCAGACTCTAAGCACAGCGCTATCAATGGGATGTCTGCTTAGACATCCTTCATCAAGCCCGAGGGACGTGGTGAGAAGGTTTGACGAGCTCTCCGGCTGACCCAGAAACTTCCTGCACTGTGGCCACCGAGGTGTCTGCCATATAGGGCACTGCACACGTTAAAGCTGAACTTGGGGACACTGCTTTTATCCCTGCCAACTGACTTTGCAATCTACAGGGTCACCACGTTCCCCAGGTCTCCAGACATGGTGTCGAGTCTCATCAGGATCTACAGGGAAGTTCTGTCAGGAGGCACCCATGACCAGACCCCTGCAGGTACATGGAATTTTGACATCTAAGAACACATCCACCTCAGGACCTGAGCTGGCCTTGGCTGCAGGGCAGGGCAGACAGACAGGAAGATTATGTAACTTTGGGATAAGAAAGAAGGTGAACTATTGCTGTTAGACACATGTGCTGTCATGGTATTTCCATGTGCACATGCTATCCATGTATGCACATACATTGGTGATTACACACATGGTTTGCTTTAAGATGAGTATTTAATTAATTTTATTTTTATTACATTTTGAGTCATTTAACATATGCATGCAAGCGTGCGCGCGCGCGTGTGTGCGTGTGTGTGTGTGTGTGTGTGTACATGTGAGTGTTCATGATGCTATGGGATGCACGTGAGGTCAGGAGACTTTTGGAAGTCAGTTTCTCTTTCATCATGTGGAACCCAGGGATCGAACTCAAGTAGTCAGGCTTGGTTGCAAGCACTTTTATCTTGAGCCATCTTACTGGCCCACGTTTAATTTTTCATGAAACAGAAAATAAACAACAGTAACAGCAACAAAACTCTGAGAGAGACTAGGAAACACACACACACACACACACACACACGTGCATGTGTAAGCAGAGGTTAAAATCACAGTGGTTAGGTACCCAGAAGCCTGCAGCCCATCATCACCTGAGTTTGAGTCCCACTTTCTAGTGACCTTGGGCACGTTTCACAGCTCCTCTGTGCCCAAGTTTTGTCAAATATAAGATGCAGCTGCCTTCTCTGAGTTGCAGGAGTTAAATGATGCTGGACAGACCAGTATCCAGCACATAGTAAATTCTGTCAGTTCATGCTGGAGTACGTGATTTTAACATGACCAATCAATACAAGTCTGTTGTGACATGTTGAACTCTCAGAGCAGTTTTGGACATTACATATGTTAATTTAATAAAATATAATTAATAAATACTCAACTACTATTTGTAGGGCTTATGCTTTTGATATTTGCTGAGGCAGGAGGATTGCTACAAATTCAAAATCAGCCTAGGCTACATATGGGTTCCAGGCCATTTGAGCTATAGAGTAAAACCGTGTGTGTGTGTGTGTGTGTGTGTGTGTGTGTGTGTGTGTGTGTGTGTGTGTGTGTGTGTGTGTGTACATACATAGGAAATATATTTCTTACAAATATAATTATCTGTCTGTCTGTCCATCTAGGGGGGCTTATTCTGAAAAGGTTGGGAAGTGCTCACTCAGTGGTCCCTATGGTCAGGATTCAGGATTCTGCCTTCTCTGTGCTGGCTTTTATTTGTTTAGGTGCCAGTTGCAAAGTGCTGAAAACTGACTTTAATAGAAGATGCCAGACTTTTACAGAGGCACGTCATAGCCTGTCACTGTATCAGGAAGATTCGTTGGTGGCAGATTTCAGAGTGACACCTTTCCTTTCTGAGACCTCAAAAACACCTTGCTACATCTACTGGGCAAAGTGCAGAGGGGAGCTTACCATAGTCCAAGCCCCTCAGGGTAGAGATGAGAAAAGGCTCATGGGAAAGGCTGCTGAGTGTCAGAGGGGAAGGAAAAGACGTTGTTCCGGCTCCAGGCTGCAGTCGCTGCACGAGGCCTCTGCTCTGCCCCCTCTCACTCCTTTTCTCCTAGGCTCACAGATTAGCCAAAGGTCACGGAAGGGTCAGGCGTGTGAGACATCTGGGACTTGGGCCATGACTTCAGATAAGACACTAGACCTGCAATTCTCAACCTGTGGGTCGTGACCCCTTTGATTATCGAATGACCCTTCCACAGGGGTCACCTAAGACTTATCAGATAATTACATTATGATTAAGAATGATAGCAAAATTACAATTATGAAGTAGCAATGAAAATAAATTTATGACTGGGATCACACAACATAAGGCACTGTCTCAAAAGGTCACAGCTTAGGAAGGTTGAGAACCCCTGGGCTAGACTCAAGATGAATCTGATTGTAGGCTCTGAGGTTCCACAGCTTAGAAGTTGCCCACTCTGGCTTGAGACCCCAGGAAACAAAGCCACTGTGTACTTCCCGTCATCCCGGAGATGACACCTCAGTGGTGAGAGGGGGCTTAGAGGTGAGGGTCCTAATTCACTGCAGACTCTATCCTGCTTCATTCCAGAACCCAGCTGAGGGGAAGCAAGGGCACCGGGGATAGGGGACTGTCACTCAAAGCCAAGAACACCTTAGCCTTTAGGGCAAGCACCACTCAGCCTCTGCTTCCTCCCAAACTCTAGCAAAATGTGACTAAGGCCTCAGAACGCAGCTCTGTGGGCCCCATACTAATGGGAAACTTGGTCTACATTTTTCAGTCAGGTGACTGTCATGGCACTGAAAGGTCAGATCCGCTGCCTCTGTGCTCAACTGCTGGGGATAAAGTAGCCTCATAAAGACAGTCTTACTTCACAGGACCCGCTTCTCCAGCAAGGACACATAGCATGGAGAGCAGCAGGGGGCGGCAGGGGAGAATGCGGGAGGAAAGCTTCTGGTGCCCAGGGAGGCTACACCACCCTCCCCTCCCATCGTCTACCAGTTGCCCACCGTCTGCTTCACGGATAAGAGACGCGCCTAGGGTTGGGGATGCAGAAAGACCTTCCACTTTTGTTAAAAGCAAGGGTTCTAGAGTATAATTCCCATGCCTACAAGAAGGTGAGCACTTGGTCGGATGGTCCATGGGAAACGTAAGTTGAAAATGTATTTAGTGTGCTCAGCTGTTGGACACCCGCGTTTGGATGTATTCAGAGCCCTTACCTTAGCATACCACCGAGCAAAGCCATCCAACAGAGGGCTGGGCGAGATGGGCTGGGTGAGACGGCTCAGCTGGCACAGAACTTACCAGGCAAAGCCTGAGGATTGGCATTTGACCCCTGGCTCCCATGTGAAGTTTATCATAGAGAACCAACCGTACTAAGTTGTCTTTGGACTTGAACATGTGTGCTGTAGCATGTCCAACCCCCAACACCATACGCATAGTAAGTCAAAATCTTAAGAAGTGCTAAGTATTTCATGTGGTTCATTTACTGCTCCTGAGCACAAAAATGCTGTAAGGCAAGAAGCTAGAAGAAGGACCATCACGATCTAGGAATGCCTGTGCTTAGTTTCTGCAAAGAGGATTGTGACTTGGGAGCCACAGGGCCACTAAGGAAAGCTCACTGACAGGGAGACACTCAACTGGATGCCCAGGCCACAGGGAAGGCTGCTGTGTATTGGCTGGGATCAGGACCTGGAGCCAGTAGGGGAGCTCAGGGCTTGGGCTAGCCTTGGCAACCACAGCAGCTGCTCAACACCAAGGACATAGGGAGCGGCAGGCTCATCTGCTGTAAATGTGCCTGTGCCTGCCCTTTAACTTTGCATCTGGTCATGCATTTGTAAATCTCAGGTCCATCTTTCAATTCCACTGTTCCAATGTGGACGTCAGGCGTGTTTTCCTTTATTATTGTACATTTTATTTCTTCATTAGTAGAATTTTTAAAGGCACATTTGTATCCTTGGAATTTGGGAGGGAGAGGCAGGAAAATCATCCCCAACTATACAGCGAGGCTGAGGCTAGCCTGGGCTCCATGAACGTTTGCCTGAAAACAACCAAGATGCTTTCTTTTCTATGTATAGCCCAGACTGGCCTCAAACTCCTGCCTCAGCTTCCCAAGAGCTAGAACTGCAGGCATGAATCACTCTGATTGGCTCATTAATATAATTAAAAATTAAAAAGAAAAAAAGTATGTGTATGGGTGTTTTGCCTGCATATATGTTTTGTACACCACATGCATGCAGTGCCCTCAGAGGCCCTGGAACTGAAGTTACAGGGGTTTGTGAGCTGCCATGTGGGTACTAGAACTGAACTCTGGTTCTCTTTAGAGCAGCCAGTGATCTCAGCCAGAGTCATCGCTCCACCCTCTCACCAACAGTTTTGAGGGCCACCTCAGAGCCCTCTGTCACCTGTTCTGGAGCTGCTTCCCCTTTTTGGACATTTGAAGACTCCCCTTTCCACTCCCATGGGGAATATCCTAACTTCTCTCATTGTTTCTACAGCGCAGATTCCCTAGAAGGGCTAAGGTGGGCCACTCGCTGTGCACAGTGTTAAACGTCTTGTTTAACAGGTTAACACCAAGCTGCTCTTAAGGGCCAGGCTGGGCTACATAGGAAGGCCCTGTCACGATCTGTCAAATCTCAGAATGGTCACCTTGGCTTCCTCACCCATCAGCAATAGATGCTACCATCCCATGACAAGTACATGGGATGTCCCAAACTCTGGTATCATTGTCGACAATATTTTGGCTTATAGAGTAAGATCCATGATGTCTGTCTCCTCATGGGAGTGGAAATTCTTGGGGGAAATGGCTCATTTCATTGTGTCCTTCCAGATCACCGTCCATCACTGAGGAAGTCAGGGCAGGAATGCAAACAGCAACGTGAAGTAGAGGCCATGGAGGAATACTGCTGGCTTGTTCAGTGGCCCGTGCTTAGCTAGCTTCCTTATATAGCCCAGGACCACTGACCTAGGGATGGTGCTGCCTGCAGTAGGCTAGGCCCTCCTATGTCAATTAATAATTAAGATAATCCCTCACAGACATGCCTGCAGACCAACCGAATAAAGACAATTACCCAACTGGAGTTGTTTACAGGCAATGCTAGGCGGGGTCAATAGACAGTACTACGACAATCAGGACATTGAAGGCAGCTCAACAAACATCGGCTGTGAAGAACCATTCCCAGGTCATTTTGGACTTGGGATGCTGGGCTCTTCTTGTTCAGGTCTAACTATGGAATCTGCCTTCTTTCTCAGCCTCACTGACCTCTGGCCCTTTGTCACTCTACAGGTTTCCTCTTCTGCTTCTGTCAATCGAATTCTTTACTAAGAATCAGACTTCACTAAGGCAGATGCAGAATGGCGGGCCTAGGATGTTCTCACAGAAGACAGAGTAATGGCCCAGCCTGTGCATGGCCCTCGGGTCTCTGCATGTGTCCCTATGTCTGTGTTCCTTGGGCCAGCTGGGGCACCCAGTATCTTCCCAGCAGGACGCTGAAGCCAACTCCTTAAGCATAGGCAGATGGTGGGAGGGTGCTGGGTTTTCTTGTTGTTGCTTTTCTTTTCTTTTTTTGTAGGACGTGGGCTCTGCTTTTGACAGGATTTCCACCTGAGATAGATGCTGTCCTGGGCCATGCCACAGCCACAGCTTGGGAGAGTGGCCAGGCAGATGGGAAATCTGCTTAGCACCCGGTTGTAGGAAGGTATAGTTTAGTGAAACGTATCAAATCTGTCCATTTGAGAACTGAGAGTAAGACCACTGAGTCTTCACAGTGTACAAGTATGGCTTCCTTGAGAGAAGTCTGTCGTGATCTGCCCTGGCTCTGTCAGCCTCTGGGATGTCACGATCATCGCCATCAGCCAGGCAGGTTGGCGTCACCCTGTAACAGCACTTGAGAGGCGGAGGCAGAAGGATCAGGAGTTCAAGGCTGTTGTCACCTATGTATCAAGTCAAAGGTCAAGGCTAGTTTGGGCTACACATGACCCTGTCTCCAAAGACCAAACCAAACCATACCAAACCAACCATCATCCCTTCTTTGGCAGGGCTAACACTTAGTTCTCCTCAGGGCCCTCTGCCCTGTGGAAGAATGTTTTCAGCTATGTGTGTAAAACGAACATCAAACTCTACAAACAACAAAATAATAAGGCGTCCCCAGGCCTGGGTTCTAAAATCCTATGAATTTTAGCACTCGCCCTGCTTCCTCCAAAGTTGATGGCTGCTCTACTATTCTAGCTCTACTAAAACTCGCCCTTAGGACACCCAGTATCAAGCACTCTCTTCCTCTGTTGGCATTGGATCAAGGCCCTCAGCCCGTACAAGCTTAGGTAGGTGGCTTCCATAGTTGACAGCCTATTTATTTCTGTTCTTACCAGTCAGCTCAGATGTTTACCAAGTGGGCACCGTGTTGTGCTCAAACCTGTTTATGCGAGTTGAACTCATTATTGTATTTGCGTAATTTAATTATACATTATGTAAATTGATGAAATATCTGCACAGAAGGAGAACTGTTCCTGTGAGTTTAGGGTTTTGGATGGCGAGCACATTAAAACTGATCTGCTGTCAGGGTCCCACGTGGGGGGAAAGGAGGGGCAGAGACCGGAGAATCCTTGAGAGCACGTTGGCCAGTTAGCCTGACATACAGCAGAAAAAAAGTATACGGACCCTTTCTCAGACAAGGTGACAGTCACGGATTGACACCGAGTCCTTGCACTGAGCACTGACTGCCTCTATTCCACGGGAGGCCATGAGTGCTTTTGAACGTCGTTCATGTCCCTACTGGAGTCACTCTAACTCAGAGTTTGAAAAGCCACCGACTTAATCCCTTTCCTTTACTTCACTGAGAGGAAACCGAGGTGCAGGGAGAGTTTTGTAAGTGTCTCTTAGCCCCGGGAGCAATTTCTTCCCATGTTATGTGTCCTGTTTTCTCCTGGAGAAAGCTTTTTTTGCAAAGCCACAGACGCAGCACAATTTCCTCCTCAAAGAGTAACAGGCAGGGCTGCGGGGATGGCCTACTTGGTAAAGTGTTTGCCAGGAAAGCATGAAGGACTGCACGCACATCCTCAGCACCAGAGCAAAAGCCAGATGCAGAGATACAAACCTGAAATCCCAGCCCCGGGGAGGCAGAGACAGGAAAGTCCTGGTGCTTGTTGTCCAGCCGGCCCGACTGTATTTCGGCCTGACTTTGTCTCAAACCATGTGGATGGCTCAGCAGTTAGGAATGCTTCCGGTCTCGCTAACACTGGGGTTTCAGTTAGGGTTCAGTTTCCAGCACCCACCTGGTGGCTTCCCAATCATTAGTAACTCTAGTTCCAGGGAATTCAACACCTTTTCTGGATTCTGCGAACTCCGGTACACACAAAGTCAACAAACAAAGGTAGGCACATCCACAGAAATGGAGAGAAAAATCTTAGAACCAAAACCGGGAANNANA